>NC_137688.1:23712093-23867093 GCF_963989245.1 Nansenia antarctica
CGGCTGTCGTTCTCAGAAGCGCTTAACATAGTTTTGTCAGTCAGTTTTATGTTTTGACCTCCATTTTGTCTAGATGAAACTCTTATGTTTACATATTGTTTTTCCTTCACCGTTACCCTTTGAATAGACTTCCCTTCCTCTTCTATGTGTTGGCCTCCTCCTCATAAGTGGAGATCAGTGATTGGTACAAGATGAGGAAGGGCAAGTCGCTCAGCGCTCGTCTCCGGACCAGGATGCACACACACATCACTCAGACACACACACACACACACACACACACATCACTCAGACACACACACACACACACATCATTCAAATGCGTCCCAGAGGAAGGCAATCATCCTCACTGTGTCCGGGTCCATTTGACCCCGTCAATCGACTGTGGAGGTTTTGGATGAAACCCCCTCCTCTGACGGAGACAAGAGAGCTGTGCAGAACAAATTGGCTCGGTCATGGCTGAGACCCGGTGTGGAATGTGGGAGGCAGGGGTCGGGGAGGGGTACATATGGGTGTGAGAGAGAGGGGAGAAGGGAGTGGGGGGGGGGGGGGGGGGTTGCAGAAGGAGAAGAATGCAGGACACTCCACCCAGTAGACCAGAAACGCAGGTGGAGGAGGATATTATGTGGGAGAGGAAAGCAGATCTGGGTCAAAATAGCAGTGGATTTATTTTTTGTTCTTCAAATACTTGCCTTGAAGGAGCTTTTCTTTCCTAATGTTATTTCAAGACAACCCAAGTCTGAAGAGAACGTCCAAATCTAGGTCTAGGTTGAGTATGCCAATCTCTGAGTTGGAGTTTTTGGAGATGCCAAAGATAGATTAACAGCTTTATAAACTCAGACCTCTCGGTCTCCTTCTATTTGCGCTGTCTTTATGGGGACAAACAGACGGCTCCTCTAGATCAAATATTGACCTGTGATTGGTGGAGCAGGCCACGGCAGGTGCTAGTCTGGTCTGGCCTATCAGGAGGGGGTGGGGGGGTAAGCGCCATGTGCCTAGCAGATAAGGCCCAGGGGAAGTGTGACAAGGCATGCTCGAGTTGAGGGCTAGACTGGCCACTATCAGTGTGCTAGAGGCAGCTGCTGTTACACATTAACCTCCCTGATATCAGTTCTCTGTCTATGGAGAGGAGTGCACACACACACACACACACTTATAGGCCTAACCGAGGCCTTGATTCTGCCATTCATCACCTCTCCATAACATTCAGATATACCAACACCACTTAGAGAAGATATCTTTAATTACGTCTCTGGCTCCACATCATTATAAGTCAAGCCGCATACAGTTCAATGCAGTTAAATACATGACAAGCTCTTCCTGGAACTAAGAACCTACGGTACTGTGTTGACAGCAACACTTAGAAATGCTGACCATTTATAGCCTCCTGTTTTTTTCCATACTCGTCCTATGGTTGTGTGTGTGTGTGTGTGTGTGTGCGTGTGTGTGTGTGTGCGTGTGTGCGTGTGTGCGTGTGTGCGTGTGTGTGTGTGTGCGTGTGTGTGCGTGCGTGAATGCGTGTGTGTGTGTGTATAGTTGACCCCTAAATCAAAGAGCACTTTCATTACAACTTTGGATGCAGTGTTTACCTCCACGCAGTACTCCTTTCTCTACAATGCTTTTAACTTACATCATATAATTTATTTACCTCAGTCAGTCTTGCGCTCTAGTCCTGTGAGCGATGTTATTGCCTACTCATTGATTTAGGCCAATGGGGAAGGTTGGATGAAATGGTCAGACCCCCCCCCCCCCTCTCTCTCTCTCTCAAGGCACCCGCTGCAGCTGGAGAGGGGGATGGTTTCTTTACGGAGGTCATGTGTAGCCACCCCCAGTGAAATACTGTTTAAAGCCCCCACAGTGGTAGTGTAAAACAAAGTGTGTCTGTGTTTTTGTGGGTGTGTGTGTGTGCATGCACTGTGTGGTTGTACAGTATGTGTGTGTGTGTGTGTGTGTCTGTGCGTGTGTACGCTCCTTCCCTCTCTTTTGCAGACTCAGGTCACAGGCTTGGGAATGGGTATTATCTAGGCTACACACTTTATGTTGGTTGGGGTTTTTTTATCGCTCCTTTTCCTTCCAATACATCTGGATAATTGTCATTCGAGCCCAAGTTTTCTTCCACTGGGTTCCAGTAAAATACTTTATAACCTTTGGAAGAATGCTATCCATTAAAAAAAAAAAAAAAAAAACTCCCTCAGGTTCTTGGCCTTTCGGTTGGACGTTTTTCTCTCAAACGCTCCTGAAACATTTTTTTCACTTACCTTTCCCTTATTGCAACATTTGTTTTAGTTAGGTTTTTTTGTTTTTTGTTTTTTCACTCCTGAAAAGACAGGTGCGCTTGCGGTTGAATAGATTCTTTGGACAAAACAAGTGTTAATTGCGGGGGGGCTGGGTTTCATCCAGTTCTCAGCTAACTGGCATCCATTACCCCAGAGCTGGGAGAACAATGGCGTTGGGACTGTGGTATTATTGAGAAAGGACTGTGAGTGTCTGTCTGGCCCGAGTCCTGCCCACGGTTCTCATGGTGACATCTCTTACTAAAACACCGCCTAGACTATTACCAAGCTTTCCACGTCATATGTCTTAGTAGTTCACAAGAACCACAATGGAGATGATGAGTCTCTGACTTTGTTAAACGTGTTCTTTCTACCACCCTGGACATTTGTACATATGTATGTGTGTTTTCAACTCACCAAGGCAAGCTTTACCCAGGGCCATATATAATATACAGCAATGCGTTATTATTAATAATAATAATAATAATAATAATAATAATAATATGTTTTATTTATATAGTGCTTTTCAAAACACTCAAAGACTTCTGACTCAAAGACTAACATGGCGTCCGGTGTGAAAGATGAGCAAACTCTCTGACAAAACGTCTCAGGCTTTACCCGGTCAGTACATGACTGCCCCATTCAAACATGACACATGACAGACATGAGTGAGGAGAGCAGGAGCGTCACTGGCACTGATGTTTAATTTGGCGTGCCACTCTGTCCTGAGGACCTCGCCCCCCTCCTGAACACAGCCAGGGGAACTTTAAAGACTCTGCGGAATCTGCTGACTGGTCGGCGTGGCAACATGATCCGCTCAGGGCCCAACACCCCTCGGCTTTCCCAGAACACTGTGCTGCTAACCCTGAGGCCGTCAGCCAGGACTGGACTACTCATCCCTCTTTCTCTCTCTCACTCTCGCTCTCTCTCACTCTCTCTCTCGCTCTCTCTCTGTCTCTCTCTCTCTCTCTGTCTCTCTCTCTTACTCTCTCTCTTACTCTCTCTCTGTCTCTCTCTCTCGCTCTCTCTCTCGCTCTCTCTCTGTCTCTCTCTCTCACTCTCTCTCTCGCTCTCTCTCTGTCTCTCTCTCTCTCTCACTCTCTCTCGCTCTCTCTCTCTCTCTCTCATCCCTCTCTCTCTCTCTGTCTCTCTCTCTCTCTTACTCTCTCTCTCTCTCTCTCTCACTCTCTCTCTCACTCTTTCTCACTCTCTCTCACACTCTCTCTGTCTCTCTCTCTCTCTCTCTGTCTCTTTCTCTCTCACTCTCTCTCTCGCTCTCTCTATATATCTATCTCTCCTCTCTCTTTTACCCCCTCTATCCTTCCCTCTCTCTGCTTATCCCCCTCTTGCCTTGCTACCACCACCTAGCCAATGTGAAGGCAATGCTGTCCAGCGGCCTTACACCCACCACGCGCTTGTTTGGATTGCAGCTACTTTTTCTCAGCATTATTATGTAATTAAGGAGGGCCTCTGCAACCAAAATTCCTTTCAAACAAGTCCCTTTTGTGGAGGTGTAGTGTAACACAGCGAGAGTGTGCCGCGCACTAAGATAACAGAGCTCAGTGTAAACGTATCCAACTCCAGCCCCCCGGGGGCCGGTGTTAACTGTCAAGCTTTACCAATTGGGAGCAATTGACCTATTGACAGCGGTGGAAATGAGCGCTCTTTACCTGTGGTAGAGGAGGCGGTGTGGTCTGCCTAAATGTGTAACCATCACTCTGGGCCCTGTCACCCAGGGCTATGAGAAAGCAGAGAGGGAGCGGAGGCTGGAGTGTTTATGTAGCTATATGGATGTCTGTGTGGAAGAGTGGAAGTGTGTCTTGGCTTTTCCAATGAGACAACGGTTATCCCCTTTGTTGTGGAATGAACTGTATTGTCCGTTTCCCCACCTCCTCTTTCCCTAACGTTCCTGACTGTGTGTGAAAGCCTGTTCTCATGGAGAGACAGACTACACAGAGCTCTGTGTGTGTGTGTGTGTGTGTGTGTGTGTGTGTGTGTGTGTGTGTGTGTGCGTGTGAGTGTGTCTCTAATGTCAAAGTTTACATGTTACGTGCTGTATAAACCGCCCTGTGCCGATTTTAAGTGTGTGTGTGTGTGTGTGTGTGTGTGTGCGTGCGTGCGCATGTGTGAATAGTGGAAATTCTCCTGACTTACTGATGGATTGGCAGTGAGAGTGGAATACGAACAGCCGGATCTATCCCTGTAGAGAGCTCTGCTGTTGTCCTGGGTACTAGTACTACAATATGTATTTTGCACCCCAAGCACAGTTATCTAACACCATCCCAATTGTGTCATGACCAGGTCCAACCTCGCTGGTTGCTATTGCAAAACTGCAATCCATGTCCTTATTTCCCCTCTGGCTACATAATGGTCTTTAAATTGTAGGTTATTAGTTTGGTTTATTTATTGCATTTTTATTATTTTAACATTGTGTTTCAGTCCAAATTCATTGCTTTGGTCCATATTGTTTGTTATTATATATAATATTTCAGCTATTTACATCATCATTTTGAATATCAATTCCCTGCAATCCTCATAGTGCTCATGACATTTGGGATATAGCTGTGTGCGCCATGTTTGTAGTCCCCCTGTTTGTAGCACAATCTTTGTAGTTCCACATTTCCTGTGTCTCTTGACCGTACAGAAGGTACCAGGATGTTGTGGTAGGACATCAACACCAGGCTCACCCTGACCTCCCTCTAAAGGTGAGCACACTGGCACACACAGCATATCACTGTTTAAGTCCTGTTTAAGAGTTCCTAATCAAAAGCATTCCACAGATCCCCAACTCCCTTTCCAGATCAAGAAACCTGCCAATAAAAATGTTGTGCATTGGCCTCTTTTATGACCCAAGGTCCCTGTCTGACTCAGAGGCCTAATATCCACGGTATCTGTAGGGGGTTTTCACTTCCAGTCCAAGATCAGTGCCCAGACTCACCAGGACACAGGGCCATTCATACCTAATGGTGAATCACACTTACGTTACCTTCCCACTAACCAATGCCTTGGCTTTAGCGCAGAGGGCTAACACAGTCTTGTGGCCCGAGGATGACCAGGATTTGAACCCAGTCAGTCCCAGAGGCACCATTGGCTGGTGGGCAGAGTTGATTTGAGTAGACTGTTACGAATGATACATTTGTTGGCCTTGCTGGGAATTTTTTGGCTTTGACTTTTTCCCGTCATTAGTAGGCATTCCACACATGCTACCTTAAGCCAGTATGCCATAAAAGGGAAAGAATGAAAAGGGCATATGTGGCTATAAGAGATATCCATAGAGAGGAGGGAAGAACAGGGAGGAGGAAGCCTCTTTAAGGTACCTCAGATCCACCGAACGGAGCCAGCCGCAACATAGGGGAATGCATTTAGGTTGAATGGACAAAACAGATTGTGTTTTAAAGAGTCCAGCCTGCAATTTCCTCTCCCCGCAATTCCCTCTGCTCCCTTAGACACATGCCACGCACACATGCACATACGCATGCACACACACACACACACACACACACACACGCATGTATGCACACACACAATATACACACATTCACACAGTAAAACATTATTCACATGCATTTCCATAAACATACACAGAAACACACTGATCCACAATCTCATGATAAAAGAGAAAGAAGAAAAAAATGGTTGGGGTTGTTTCTGTTTCAATCCCTCCAGAGAGAGATTAAAAGGTATTCTACTAATTCCACCCGTGGCTGCAGGAGTAGACTGAGCTCCTCTGTGAGTCGTCTGCTGTATGTTCAATGCATCACTTTGCCAGCAGAGAGAGAGAGAAGGAGAGGGACTGGAAATCTGGGAGGCTAACTGGTGACTGTGGAGTTGCAGTTTGGGTCTCGCTCCTGTGATCTCGGGGAGGTGCGGTCGCGGTCATGGTGCGGTTCTCGCTGGGCCCTGGCTCCGGGCCTCTCAGTCAAACAGAAGGCCCGGAGCAGGAGCAGGCCAGCCATAAATCAGCAGGGGGGGGGGGGGGGGAAGAGAGAGAGATGGCGAGAGAGAGAGAGAGAGAGAGAGAGAGAGAGAGAGAGAGAGAGAGAGAGGGAGATGAAGAGAGAAAGAGAGATGAAGAGAGAAAGAGAGAGACAGAGGCATATGGGACTACAGGCCTCCACACAGAGAGAATGAGATTTCAATCTGTGAAAAGTCCCAACCAGGAAGGTTTTACTTGAGCTTGCGTCTGATGAGAAAGCCATGCGGTAGAAGAAAGGAGGGAGGTAGGTTGTAAGGGGGAGGTTGGGGGGCGGGGGCGGAGGGCGGAGAAAAGAGCTCCAGCGAATTCCTGACTGTGACTAATTTCTTCTTTTTTTTTTTTACACTTTCAACCTATTAAAAATGTCCACCACTCGCTCACTCTCTCTCACAGCAGTGTGCCCACGGCAGTGCCCGTCGTCCCCTCTCGGAAGAAAACTCCCCCTCTCATTTTTCTGTGAAATGATTGGCTGAGACAGATTTCCAGATGATTGAACATGATAGGAGGGCGTGACAATAAAAGCGGAACAGTGGGCAAGATCACTACTTTCAACCGTGAGCCAAACCAATGACACCAACCTAAATGACTGCCTCGTTCGGATCGTTTTCCACATATGTTTCTCATGACAAGGCCCATCAGGCAGTGTTTCATGCCAGTCATATGAATCAAATCCAGAATTAGCTTCATGCTAACCGCCGTGAGCGTGAGTTGCAGAATTGAGGAATGAGCTCTGGCTGTTCCTGAGGACATGTCCTGTAAAATAGTACATAAAAGATACGTTAACCCTTTGGTGGAATGATCATCCACATTAACATTGTAGTGGGGGACTGGAACCCAAAACAAAGTGAGATCAGATCAAATCAAACTTGATGTAAAGTCTCACGATAATAAAAGAGTAAATAAAAGACACATACGAAAAAGAAATAAAACCGTTTGACAACAATTGAGCAGAACAGAAACCACTATATAAGTGATGGTGACACTAACAGGATAGTAAGATTAGGACATAAAAAACAACACAAATATTGGCCCAGTAGCTGAGGATCTGGGCTTGGGCGACATGGCTAGCTGACAACGGACAGCGGTTACCATTTCCCCACAGACATAAACAGTGACACTATCAATTTCCTGCCTCCAGCCTCCGACAGGGAGTGAGCCATGTAGTGTGTGGGCTGAGGAAGCCTCGCACCACAGAGAGACACAGCGCTACAGGCGGCTAACACTAACCACATGAGAGGCTAGCTGGGCAATAGCAAGGGGAAGGAGACACTGGCACCATCTCTCACTCCCTCCCTCCCCCCATGCCCTGTCTCTCTCCCTCCCTCCCTCCCTCCCCCCATGCCCTGTCTCTCTCACTTTGTCTTGCTTTAACTCTCACTATCTCACTCTCTTTCCCTCACTCTCTCTCACCCCTCTCTCTTCTCCAACCCCCCCCCCCCCCCTTTTCCCTCTCTCTCTATCTGTCCATCTCATGATTGGCAGCATGAGAGGTTCAAGATGTGCAAGTTACGATGCAGTAAAGCTACGTTAACCCTGTGGCCAGGGACTGAACTGGGTGTAAACGTCTCTGCCTGTGCATCAGACAAAATGTGATTTATGCTGTAAGATAAGCCAAGATTCAGACATGCAGCTCACAAGAGTCTGTTACAGAATGCTGAAACTAAACGTCTCGCATTGTCTTTATTTAAGAGCAGAGAATGAACATGAAACAGAAGACCAGTGATAAAGCAAATCCCTCTTCTATGTCTTTCTCTCTGTCTTTCTCTCTGCCTTCATCCCTTGCTGTTACTCATTCTTCTCTTCATCTTCCCCCTCTCCCTTCGTTTGATCGTCATGTTCCCTCACAGACACTCTGTCTTGCTAATCCCTGAATCAGAGCACGCCAGGCAGCTACTGTTCAAGGTTGTTGTTTTGTATTGGCTGAAACAGTTTGAAGCTATCAGAACCTGGGTCACTCAAAATAGCCCTCATTCCTTTTCTTTTCTATGGTACTTAAGGTACGCTTGATCTCTCAATCTCTACCAATAGCTGGTAGAACACCAGAAATACTGATTGTTTTCCATATTTCCATATTGGTCCAATCTAATACGTTTCCCGTAGTAACGTTCTGTATCCATCTCCCCCCCCCCCCCCACCCTGTGGCGCAGGCCCCCCCCGCGTGGCGGAGAAGATCGCCCACAGGCAGACAGTGCGCCTGGGCCGTACCATGAAGCTGCAGTGTCCGGTGGAGAGCGACCCGCCGCCCCTCATCATGTGGACCAAGGACGGCCGCAATATCCACAGCGGCTGGATGCGCTTCCGCGTGCTGCAGCAGGCCCTGCGCATCAAAGACGTGGAGGCGGAGGATGCCGGAACCTTCATCTGCAAGGCCACCAACGGCTTCGGCAACGTCAACATCAACTACACCCTGATCGTCATCGGTGAGTCGACCTTCATCTGCTCCGTCTACCTCCCCCACCCAGCCGTCCACCTCCTCCACCTCCCCCACCCAGCCGTCCACCTCCTCCACCTCTCCCACCCAGCCGTCCACCTCCTCCACCTCCCCCACCCAGCCGTACAGCTCCTCCACCTCCCCCACCCAGCCGTCCACCTCCCCCACCCAGCCGTCCAGTACAGAGCGTCTATCTCTCCCGTGGCTGGCTCCCGTGTGTTGATGAATAGAGATGAAATAGCATTTGTTTCATTTCAACTACGTGTGTGTGTGTGTTGATGCCCAGAGCAGCATGGGTGAGAGAAGAGCACTGGATTCAATTGATTTAATTATACCAGGCACGTTGAATTAAAATGCACGTTACAAAAAGCCAGGCTTTTTAAAAGAAAACAAATACTATTTTTTATCCCAGGTCTGGATCTCAGTTGTAGGTTTCAGAGGTTTCACTTCTCAGTGGAATAGTTCCTCAGCCAGAAAACATGGTAACGTTATAGAATCACCCCTGCCATGTCAGCCAAGCAGAAACCAGTGAACTTGACTTGAACTTGACAAAATAGGACACAGAAATAGCACAGTTCTTCTTTAGTTCTCACCGACCCCCCCCCCCACACACACACACACACACACACACCACCACCCCCCCCCTGTCTGTGGGCTGCTGTGTTCAGGTGTTGTTATAGCTGTGTCATGTCTGTGTGCTAAGGAGAGAGCAGAGGAGAGGAGAGGAGGGAAGGGGAGGAAAGGGGGTGAAGAGGAGAGGTAAAGAGAGGAGGAAAGGGGAGGGAGAGGGGGTGAAGAGGAGAGGTAAAGAGAGGAGAGAAGGGGAGGAGAGGAAAAGGGGTGAACAATTGAGGTAAAGAGAGGAAGGAATGGGGAGGGGAGAGGGAGGTGAAGAGAGAACAGGAGACGAATGAAGAACAGGAGATTAATGGAGAAGAGAGTAGAGGGGGAGAGGAGAGTAGAGGGGCAGAGGAGAGTAGAGGGGGAGAGGAGAGTGGGGCCTGAGAGACTTGGCTGTCTATCTAATGAATCAGAGCCTAATTAGGTAAGGTGTCCTGGGGAGAGACGGACGCTGTGATGGAGGGGGGCATCCATCCATGGGCTAGTCTTGTGACTGCTCTCCCTCCCTCTTACCCCAACTATTTAAGGACGTGAACCCTCATCTCATGAAGAGAGAGAGAGAGAGAGAGAGAGAGAGAGAGAGTGTGTGTGTGTGTGTGTTTACGTGTGTACGTGTGTACGTGTGTGTGTACGTGTATACGTGTGTACGTGTGTACGTGTGTAGGCTATGTGTGTACGTGTGTACGTGTGTAGGCTACGTGTGTACGTGTGTACGTGTGTAGGCTACGTGTGTACGTGTGTACGTGTGTGCGTGTGTGTGTGTTTGGACTAGCTTGGAGTGTGCTTATTCTCTCTGCCAGAGCCTGATCCGGTGGAGAGTTGTTTTCTTAAGACGGTCATTATTCAAGTCTGACTAGTGTCCTAACAACTTGGGAAAATGTTGTAATGAACATGCTCAGACAGATGTCTACACATAACTAATATCGTAAAAGCAGTACTGGCAACAATTATTGCACTTTTTGGAAATACAAACAAGTCCTCCATCAGCCTAAACAGAAACGTGTTTGAACTGTGGGGCTGAGGGGCTGCTGTTGGGACAGAGGCAGACGGGGGGGGGGGGACTCAGACAACTCCATGGACGGATCCTCCCATTACATCATCATGGCCACTTTCGTTACACCTTTACGTCTGATACCCTCTCATTGGCCTGGCTGTGACCACTGACGAGCCCTTGGACCATTACTCCTGCTAGAACTTCCCATTGGACCATTACTCCTGCTAGAACTTCCCATTGGACCATTTACACTGATGGACACTCCAATTGGCCCATTACTACTGACAGACCCTCCCATTGGCCCATTACTATTGACAGACCCTCCCATTGGCCCATTACTACTAAGTGAAGAACCCTTCTACCTTCTATTACATGTACATGTTTACATGTACATTTTTTACGTTTATCCAAAGCGACTTACAACAAGTACATTTCTCTAAAGTAAGTGAATCGTCTATACATCAGTCATCGTAAGTAAAAATCTATGATGGGACCAGGTGCCAATGGCAGTTACAATGCTATAAGAAGAGCTGTTGAACCATTACCCCTGCAGACCCTCCCATTGGCTCAGCCTCTTGCCAGGACCAGATTAGCCCGACCAGATTGATTGGCCTTTTATCTGTTGCTCTAATCAACCCCATGTAATTCTAGACAAAGGAGCAGAACTGACTGGAGAAAGCTCTGCCACTGCAATGAATGGGCTGTTTGTGTTGTGGCTGTGGTCATTATTTGGCCTAGGCCAGAGTTTGTGGGTGAACATGCGTACTTACCTGCTTTATTTCACCCTGAACCCAGAACCTACAGTAGAGCCTGTGCAGTAAGCAGTTTCCTGTCATGAGCGAATATATATTGGGATTAGCCCATGAAACTTTAGTCATGTCCTGTAGGAAACTGTGTGTGTGTGTGTGTGTGTGTGTGTGTGTGTGTGTGTGTGTGTGTGTGTGTGTGTGTGTGTGTGTGCGTGTGTGCGTATGTGCGTGCGTGCGTGTGTGCGTGCGTGCGCGTGTGCACATGTGTGTGCACATGTGTGTGCACGTGTGTGTGTGCGCTTGCGTGTGTGTGTGTGCACACGTGTGTGTATATATGTGTGCGTGTATGTGCGCGTGTGTGTGTATGTGCACGTGTGTATCTATGTGCGTGTGTGTGCGTGCATCTGTGAGAGAGTGACAGAGAAGGTGAACTATTCGGAGGTTTGAGGATGAGAAGGAGTTTGAAATAGTCAAAAACAAGAATATCTGTGAACGGCCGTGAAGCGTGGTTCTCTGAAGACGTGAAGCGTGGTTCTCTGAAGACGTGAAGCGTGGTTCTCTGAAGACGTGAAGTGATGGCTGCCTGGGCCTGGGGAGGTGTGGGGAGGTGTGGGGAGAGGCAGCTGCCCAAATGACCTCAGCAGCAGCTGCTCCTCCTAACTCCCACCCACCCCCCCCCCCACTCCCCAATGCTGGGTGCCAGCCCGCCCTTTGAAGTACCGACACAGGCCTGCAGATGCCGTTTAGTCAGGCCTCTTGAACTCCGGTCTTGTTTTCTAATCTCTTTGTTGGCTCGCCTCCTCCTCCGGTGTAACCCAAGCTCCGTTGGCATGTTGTTTACGTGGCAGGAATGAGCAGCATTCAAGAGGGCCAATCGGAGGAGTTCCATTGAAGTTGCGGGAACATGCATGTTAAACAGGCCAGGGTCAGGTAATTGTAAGAGCCCTAGTTTGAGCCTTTGTGGTTTATAGCCGTCGTGAATCATGAATGCGAAGAAGAAGAATGTGGATGAGAAACATTTCATGTAATCCGAGCGACCAATCATGCCACGAGATCCCCACAGAGAACCACTTCATATTGGCCGTGGTGACATGTATTTTTTTAGCTGGACCAATCTGCATAATGAATAAGGAGAGAAGGGCATGGGAATATGGGATGAATCCACGCTTCTCTTGTGTGGTCCCAATAATGGTCTGTCTGACGTGTCTGCATGACAGTTGGAAATGGAAGAGAACTAACTACCCCACACACCTGGACGGATGTAGACTTATTGATTTTAATCTGCAGGTTTTCGAACTCAAGTCTATTTGACACGTTTTTCCAATTACCTCTCATTTCTCGGCTTTGCCAGGTCCTTCTTTCACGGACCACATTTCAATTGTATAAATATTTTCACAGTTTTCCTTTCACACTTTATCGTATTCGATCGCACAAAAGATCTACTGTTCTTCCTGGCACAGAAGCCAGTCAGAGAGCTCTGTGACGACACTCGTTCACGATTTTTGAGGGAAATTAAAAGATTCCTTTTGCATTTCTTTCTCCTTGCATGTCTGTTTTAATAGGTGGCGGATATCAGTGTGTCCGCCACTGGGACCACAGGGAGCCAAAAGCTGCTTTATTACATGCAGGGGTCAGGCACCGAAGCCCGACACTCCAGAGAAGGAAGGCAGAAAGTCTGTTATGACTCTGAGCTAACGTAACCTTAGATCGCTATTATGGTCAAGCTTTCATTCACATCTCAAATTGAATATGATTCATTGCATTTGTATGAGGTGCAATAAGCCTCTGACAAGACCATTACATATGAATGGCTGGTAGAACATACATCACGCTGACGTGGCTGATGGACCACAGAGACAGTCACAGCAGACCACGTTGGCCAGAGATCTTAGGATGTAGGTTGAAGGATTTCTCGAAAGATTCAAGATGGTCACGTAAATGAATCTAGTGTGCGTGCATGTGTGTCTGTGTCTGTGTCTGTGTCTGTGTCTGTGTGTGTGTGTGTGTGTGTGTGTGTGTGTGTGCGTGTGCGTGTGTGTGTGTGTGTGTGTGTGTCTGTGTGTCTCTGAGTGTCTCTCTCTCTGTGTGTGTGTGTGTGTGTGTGTGTGTGTGTGTGCGTGTGTGTGTGTGTATCCTGCCATCTGACCGACCATGGCGTTTCCCTGTGTCTGTAAACCAGACATATGCGTCTATGAAACACTCCCCAGCATTATTCCAGTGTTAGCCCAGGGTTATGCTGATAAGTGACCGGTGATGAGAGGCGTTCTTTTGGAGCCCTGCCCTTCCTCCATCCAGCTGGTGAAGGCATCACTGTCTGTCTGTCCGTCCGTCCAGACTTCCCTCCGACTTCCCAGCCATTGTTGGCTCCCTGGTATGTGTATACCCCCCCCCCCGCGCTCGACCCCTCAACTTTGTCATGTCTGTGAATGAATGAATGCCCTACTACTACACACAGTGCCGTCAGCCCATGGTGACAGATTTATATTTCCCCTTGCCATCCGAGCATCCCAGTTTGTTTACTAATGCCTGCCTTAGGGTCTGGTTTGTTATGACTGGAGATTGTTCTGTCAGGGGATGGGCTTCACAGCACATGGGGATTGTGGATGGAGATTTAGAGTTTTACAACCAAGCACAGAGTTCACAGGCCCGGGGATAGGAGGAAGAGGAGGTACTGTGTGGTCCAGAACAATTTCATACCAAACCAGGGTCAAATACTTGACGGTCAAATACTCGAAACTTGGGAGCTGTGCTTGATTTAGTTTGCCTGGGTTGATGACCCAATGGACGAGTCCAATGAAACTCCAAAGCGAAGTCAAGCACACTTCAAATTTCAATTCACTTTCAACTATCTGATACAGTATTTGCCTGATGTCTGTTTCATACGAGTGGACCCGTAGCAGCCTATACCATACCTTATGAAGCTGCAGGATGTGATTTGTGGGATACTGGATTTATTGTTCTGATGCGATGACAATACAAGCATGACTAAAAGCGAGCGTTGGATAGAGATGTGTCGGAAGCTTGTTGGAAGTGACTTTGACTCAATTTATGGTGATTTTTGCAGCTTGCTCTGGCGCTAGCATCCTGAACCGTGCCAACATCTGGTAGTGATCCTAGCCTTAGATGAATAGGGAGACAGATCCTGTATCTATTTGTCTACGTCTAAGCTAGAAAGTTCACGTTTTTTTGTCATTTGTGTTATAAAAGGAAAATGCATAGCCTACATCAGAATTGTTCATCAAGTCTCTCGTACAGTACATACATTACAACACGTCCAATATGTTTTTGTTGCTCTTGCAATTGTAGCAACTGAAGGTACTCTACCACATGGGGAAAGGTTGTTTACCTTGCTCCTCAAGGGGATGGGGTAAGGTTGTTTACCTTGCTCCTCAAGGGGATGGGGTATGGGAGGCTACTTGGGAAGTGATAACCTTTACCCGTGACATGCTGTTTTTCTTCTCAGAGGTTCACCAGGGAAAGCTTCCTGAGTGTGGGTCAGAGCGTAAAGACAGACAGGAACGTAGATGCCCCTTCAAGGCCCACGTTAGACGTTAGTCACTGTGATGTTGTTTAGTTGATGTATGACATCCTGGTGCTGCACAGTGTTATTGCTCAAATAGAACCCTCCAAACCCCTGTCACCGGCTTTATTTTGCGACTGAGTCAAATAACCTTTCAACATATTTGATTGAGAATTGCTTCTAGCTATTATCTTGAGTTACTTTCTGGAATAGCTCTGTGAATGTCTAACATTACCACCCACTGCATCCGTTATTGAAAAAAGTATCAAGAAAAGCCAAGAAGAGAAACTGGTTCCATACTTGGGTGCTCCTGAGGGATCTAGTATTACTATTAGTTTACCTATTACAGTAACACTGTACATTAAGGTTCCCATTATAAATTATTTATAACTACTTTATAAACGAATGATCATTTGTTAAGTCATTTTCAATCCATTAACAAACAGTTATAACTGTAAAGTATTGTAGCAAACGGTTTAATGGCTTAATACAAACAGTTTAATGGCTTAATACAAACAGTTTAATGGCTTAATACAAACAGTTTAATGGCTATGTATTATTTAAACATGTGTTTGATTTGATAGTCACTGTACTTTTTAATGAACAGTCTGTCTGTGCCACTGGCCATGTGTTCCTGTTGAGCCAGAATAAGACTGCTCTTCAAACTGACAGACTGGCAAGGCTGGTGTAATCACTGTTTACAGTGGCGATAGAGGGGGGTCAAGGGTCAATGTCACTCTCTCTCTGCCCTCTATATGTCTGTCTTCATTCCTCCGGGCTGTGGACAACAGTGATAGACACTTTAACTGCACCGCTGGTATGCATTATTTGTGAGAGCATTACCGAAAGTAGGCTATGTGCTATGTGATGCAGTTATAGGTCCATGCACTAACTCGGTATGCATTGAAGTTAATGACACGGTATTTGTTAGGTTATGTGCTGCGTGAGATGTAGCTCTTGCTGCGGATCGTAGACAGCTTTCAGGGACGTGTAAGTGCATCAGACATGTAATGGTCACATGGATCTTACTCATTGTAACTCTCTGCCTATTCCTGTCTGTACAGGCAGAATGTATCCATGTTTCACTGTGTGTGCCGACCTTGTGTCTGTACTGAAACAACACACAGGGAGAAAGACATGTTAGTTTGAGCTCAAAGGTAAATGAAGTGGAAGCAGAACTCGGGGGACGGGCCCGTTCTCCTTAATCTCCTCTCTCTCCGCACCATGACGCAAGTGTCAGATTCCACAGCTGTCTCGGAGCAGAACTTAAGAAAACAGATCTTATTACCAGCAATATGGTGACCTTCAGGGGTGCTCCCCTGCTCTCTGCATGATATCCCATTAGATGGGGAATAAATTGAAAAGAAGGCTCGGAGGCATTGACTCAGGTTTCTGCAGTTTAATTGAGAAATCTGGAGTCTCATCAGAGAGTAGAGAGAGGCCCGAGCCTAGCGCCCTCAGACAGCACAGCAACTCCTGGCCTCGCCGTCATTCTCGCTGTCTCTCACAGCTGAGGACTAAGGGGTTGTGGACTTTACATTTCCACGGTCTGCACTCAGATCCTGTGGTCAAGTTACAAAGGGCTTTTACTGTAATTTTGCAAAAATGCATGGATAATCTTTGTCCATTTTTGTGTTTTTCTTATTTGATTTGGAAAGGAAAATATTTATTCTAACTGAATGCTTGATGATTGAGTTTAGACATATGTTAACAAGAAACCTGCGTGATAGTAGTGCCTTCGTAGTAGTCTAGTTTCTGGAACATGTCCAATATTGAACTAGCCCAGCCCCCTTACCAGCCAGAGGTGGGGAAAGGACAGCAGATGACTGGCGGACTTACGGAGAGGTTTTGGCGGGTAAAGACAGCTTGGTGTTGGGGTAGTTGGAGCTAGAAAGCCTATTTCGGATGTTGAATGTTAACTCCCAACCCTCCTGCCTGTCACCCTTTAATTCGCAAAGCAGGGCCTTTGTGGCGTGTGGCTGCATGGGTAAATTAGTCTTCACTTGTGCTTCACTGATCCCCAGTGGCCATGTGTCCACCAGCCTGGGGGGCTGGTCAGGCTCTGAGTGGCAGGCAGCAGCGAAGGAGCACCCAGTGGAACGGGGGAACCAGAGAATCTGAGCTGTAGGAATCCTAGTGGAAAAGAGCCCTCTGCGCTTCTTTGTGTTGGAGCTCACTGACCCATTTGTGTTGGGTGTTTTGGACTGTGCCAGAAAGTGTATTTTTTTCAGCCCTTCAGTTGTTTTTTAAGAGCTTTCAATATTGAATAATTTCAATACCGAACTTCCATTATACCTGTACACAATGAATGGTAAACATTTGAATGTCAATGAATTATGGTATCTTCTACCATGTGTTGATGTGAGTATTTTTTTTAAAATCTCTTTTGTGCAAGGTAAGCGTAGTGCACAGATAATGCCGGTTGATTGATGACCACTAGAACATGGTACTGTCGTCTATGTTGAACAGTTCTGGCTGGTTGTGGCCAACTGAACCTCTACGTACTATCCTCAACAACACTGAGAACTATGGCTGGTTACCCATCATGTTGTTGGAGACACAGACTCTTCCGGAGTCACAGACTCTTTCTACTCTTGCTGAGGAAAAAGGAAGATGCCATTTTAAAAGGACAGTCAGAAATGTAAACATGGCGGTTCAGAGGGGTTGCCATGCCACAGGTGGGAGTGGGGAGGTTCGGGTTTCAAAGCTATTTGCAGGCAGTTATTCAAAGGGCCGGAAAGGAAAACACAAACTGACCGGTGAGTGAGGCAGCGATGCAGGGACAGAGGCCCCCCCCCCAACCAAACCCCTAACCCCCCAACACGGGGCCCTGTTCTCCATTTCACGCCTGCCTGTTCCTGTGGGTTTTAGAGAGGGGTGTGAGGGGGGAAGGGGATAGGAGGGCAACAGACCCCACATCATCGTTCTGCATCGTTTTGCCAAACCAAGAGAAACGGAAACAAGATCAAGCAAAATGCCGAAACAGCAAAAATTTAGAAAAAAAGAGAAGAAATTATAGTCACATTCTATTTGACTGGACTGAGCAGACTGCTAGACGTTGACACAAATGTTCTCTGAAGGATTTGAAATCCCCTGTTCTCTGAAGGATTTGAAATGCTCTAATTCTTCTACATGTGAATGCTCATCAAAAAACGTAGATGCGATGCATTGTTCTGGTGTTGTGTTGGCTTGTCCCAGGGAGCGGGGCTTTCCCCGGGTTGTTTAGTAGGCTTATTAATTTGTAACGCGTAATTGTCCCATCATCCCCTGAAGTGGCCGGTCGTTTGTCTCCCCCCAGGGGGTTGCTCTAGCAGCTCCAGTGGGGGAGCTTAACTGTAACATGCAGTTTTGGGACCCCAAACCTTTCATTTGAGGCCGGCCACAGATCCGCTCTCCTTAAGCCGATTAGCTGTCATTCTACTTTAATGGATTCCTCAGACCAGAGCCCTCTCAACCTCGGGCGCTCAAAGGGAAGAAAGGCTTCTCCGTCGGAGCGCTACATGCTTCAGATGCAGTTGGACGTCTCCTTTCTCTCAGGAGTTGAATTGGTTTCGGGCCTTTTGTTTTTCTTTTTCCCCCCTCTTCTGTTTGCCTTCATGCTCTGTTTGAGTCTGGGGACGGCTGTTGTATGTGTTAAAATGGGCCAGGGTAAGTCAAGCTCACTCAAACCCTACTTAATGGGTCTTAAGTATCCACAATGTGGGGCTGAAATGCTCCGTGAAAAGCGTTCATTTGTCATGCTGTTAGCATGCTATGTCTTTTTTTAGATGTTTTCAGTAACTCGTTCTTCTCGACAAATGTTGGAGGGAAGGGTAGGTCTCTCTGTGGGGGGGGGGGGGGGGGGCTTGCTGGGAACATTGAAGGAATGAGAGGGGGAAATTGTCCATCTGTCCCGTCGACCACCTCCACCACGGGCCTTCCTTGCCTCCGATGCGACGGCACTGTGAGAATTGTACGCCGACAAAAGCCCATCAACATCTAAGCATTCGCCGCCGTCGACATCTAAGCAACCGGCAACAACAAGAGTCCTCCAACGCATACCTTACATCATCCATTCTCACGGGAGGGGTACCGCACTCCAACTTTAACCATCCCCTCCAGCACTTCAGGATAGGGAGAGAGAGAGGTGAAGAGCCTAGAGGTGCAGCGGGGAGGAGGTGGTTCTGAGCCTCTGAATAGGACTGGAGGGCGTTTGTCTCTGTGATCAGAGCGGTAAGCAGGGCGACATTTCTGTGCTGAAAGGAAAGCTTACAGCTCATTATGTGGCACGGAGGATTAAGATTGTCCAGCATTGTTCCCCAGAGGAGGTAGCAGGGCTTGGCCCACCAAGGGAGGGGCCTCTCCTCTCTTTGAGCCCAGCAGCCGAACACCTACCCCCCGAACAAGTCCCCCCCCCCCCGGTTTTCTAAAGGCCCATAATAGCCTCGCTGTGGTGCCTAAGGTTGCATGGTGGAGGAATCTTTTCTCATTAGAACGTTTTTATTTATTTTTTTTGGGTCCTATATCGTCTGCGTTTCTAGCGGGTGATTATTGGCCCCAATCTCTGCAGTGGTGTAGCCTGAAAAGAGAGAGAAACAAGTGGAGTGTGGACAGGTCAGACTAGGCATGCCAATTAGTAGAGAGAGAGAGAGAGCGAGAGAGAGAGAGAGCGAGAGAGAGAGAGAGCGAGCGAGAGAGAGAGAGAGAGAGAGAGACAAACAAAAAGGTTTCTTTTGAAGTTTTTGCAGAACTTTTGTCCGCTCGCTTCGTTCTTCCATCAAAGCACACCACCAATTCTGCACAATGTTCCTTTTTCATGCTCTACTGTTGGTGTAATGTTTGTCCCCCCCAAGAAATGCCCAAGGACCCCTGGAGCCACTTTGATCAGTAATGACGACATGATAATGAATTGTCTGAATTTCCTTTAGTCTCCATTTGACCATGTGCAGATTCCCCATGCTAAACAAATCTTTCGATTTTGTCTCCTTTATTTAGAAGGGGGTATAAGCAGCGACTTTCACGTTCCATTAGATGTCTAAACCAAGACATTTACATAGAAACTGAAAACGTTCAGTTTCACATCCCACTATAAATTCAGAGATTACTTTTATTTATTAACATTTTGACACAAAGCTCTCCCTTTTTCTTTTTTTTTAAGTTGCCATGCCGTATCTGAGTACGAGTAAGTCGGCCTATAGCTATGTGATTACCCCCTTTAGCTGTTACACAAACATCGAAATCATTCCTGGGCGCCTCCGCTATCGGAAGTCAGTTTGATCAGCAGGACATTGTGTTGAAAGTGATAGCTTGAGTCAACGGCAACGAAGGCTAGTTTTCCACATTCCTCGGCCCTGACTACATTCAAAATGTTCTGCTCATTCGGTGTCGGCTACTCACTCAAATCGTCTCAAATTCATTTCAACAAAAGACAAAACAAAAGAATTATCCTTAATTATCTAGGTGCATCTTCCTGGGGGAAGACATTTTTTCTGTGAGTGAGGATTCCACTTTTGATGTGGTGTGAAACCTCCACTTAGATCTAAGTGAGCGTGACTTGAGTATATACTTGAGTATATACTGTATACATTTGGCAAGAGTAACGTAGCTGTCAGACAGGGAAAGAGAAGGAGTAAGAAGACATTGTAAACATGTTATTGAAAGTCATGCAGAAACCACAAAGTACAGTTCACCCGACTCAGCCCCCCTGCGCCTCCTCCACTGTCTACCTCTGGAGTCATATTGTGACTCATTCAGAATGGACGTAGGATAGTGAAATACGATGGCTTAGTCTATTTCTGTAAACACTCGTTCATCTAAGGCACGCGGTCAGCAATAAAGTCTACACGGTAAAGGAAGACAGATATTTTAGCCTAATGGTTTATACTCTTTGGGTGAGTATTGACTTTGAAGTGCCCGGTTGCATAAGCCAGTCTCACATTCCATAAAGGATTGTAAGACATGTACAGTATGTGCATGCTACTGGATTTACAGTGTTGTAGGTCTTTGTTTGCATTGTGCTTTTCTTGCTCGACATACGGTGAGCGTCAGCGGGGGTCTGGTGGAGTTAGAAATCGGAGGAAGGGCTCATTGTAATGCGTGGGATAGAATGAGGAATGGTATCAAACACTTGTGGACGGGTAGCCTCCACTGGTGTGCATCATGTGTCTGTTTGTATTGATACAATTGTTCTAATGCAATTGAAATGACCTTTATTGCATTACCAGTTTACCAGTGTTTTTTGTTTGTTCCCAATCTTATTGCGTCTGCACTGACGTAAGGTGGATGTCACTATACAGTTTGTTCCCCCCCCTTCTCCGAATGGTCTCTCGTTTCTCTGTAACAGGAACCCCAAACCCCGTTCCTGGTACGGATCCTTAATATGTTCAAATGATTTGGACTGATGCTTGGAGAGAGAGAGAGAGAGAGGGACGGAGGAAGAGAGAGCGTAAGAGGAGCGAGAGAGTTCAAAGTGCAGGGGTGGCCGCCAGGAGTGTCGGTTTCAAAGGGAGCGCGGGGCGATCAATATGTGAGATATGTTAATTGGGTAAAGCCCCATCCTGGCCTTGATGTTTGCTAGAGTTACAGTGAAGCAGCTGTGAAGATGAGCGGGACAAGACAGTCAGAGAGGAGGAGAGACCGTCAGGGACACACTGAGCAGCACCTCTGAAGACCACTGGGAACCTCTCCTCACACACATGCTGTATAAGGAGGGTTATTAGCAAGACTTATCATAATCATCACCCTCATCACTTTTTATCCAGAGGGTCTATGGGTCCTAGAAAAGTGCATCAAGTGGACACATATTATGAACTCAGAGAGAATGTTTGAGTGGCAGAGGCCGAGGCCACTGTTCTGGAAACAGTCCAAGAGACAGACACAGACCTGTGTCTGTGTCTGTGGATACAAAAGAACATCCCTGTCCCAGCGCATGTTCACTGTCCTCTGTGAGTTGAACCAAAGGCTTGCCTGTTAAGTAGAGCTCTGTAAAGAATCCACTAAGTCCCCTCCTTCAAAGTGAATCCATGTGAGTCCTTGGTGGATCAGTCCATCATCCTAATGCGGGGGGGGGGTCAGGGGGTTCAGGGTTGCATGGTATCTCCTCCAGCCCATCCATACCCATTTTAGGCAAATCTTTGGATTTTTGACCCGGAGTAAATGAAGTGTGAACATGATATGAAGCAGCCCCCTGCACGCAGGCATGAGGAAAATGTGCTTACCAAGTCAGGCAGAAACCAAGGTCCGAACAGTGAACTAAAACAGGCTTTTTTAGTGCGGATACACACAGAACACGATACTTAACTGCAGGTTTCAGAACATATAAAATGCATCGCACTTGACATTTATGACCAATTGGATGGAAGCACTTGTATTGCAAGATGTTATTTTAGCCAACGTTGACATTATACTTCGACTTGGTAATGTTCAAGTTCTGAGGTTTTTTGGTGTGTTTTTGTTGCTCATTTTTCTCCATTTTCATCTCAATAATCAAACCCACCATCCATTTGCAATGGTCCGCAAGAAAATAAATGTGCCTTGCAATGGTATACCATTTAAACTACATTAGAGTAATAGATCCAGGAATCAGGGGAGTCTGGTGGAGGCAGGAATCGGAGGACGGGCTCATTGAAATGCATGGAATGGAATGAGGAATGGTATCAAATACGCACGTTTGATACCATTCCTCATTCCATTCTGTGCATTACAATGAGCCCGTCCTCTGATTTCTACCTCCACCAGCCTCCCCTGCCAAAAATGCAATAGTAACAGTAATAGTAACCCTGGAAAAGCACATCAGTGGTGAACAGGAATGGATTTGCAAAGCTCCATTTAATAAGTAGCACATTAATCATATATTGTGTATTTGGATAACATTGAACAAGAGAGAAGACAGAGAAAGTGTTTTGTCAGCCAAAAGCTGCACTGACTGTACTGTATTTTTTTTATTTAACTAGGCAGGCCAATAAGAACTAATTCTTATTTGCATTGGCGGCCTGACAAAAGGGGGAGGGGCTGAAAACAAATCAGGTTACATGTTAAAAACAAAGAACATACACGACAGACAGACAGCGGCACACATCCAAGAATTTCCAGCACAGTTAAAAGATAGAAACATACAGACATCTCCAACACCTCCTCCACTTACAGTCACAGCATCAGTTCTAAGTTAAAAGGACAGCGTCACACATCCACATAAACCCGCACAACATTAAGCACAACAAAAAGCACACTAACAGAATAAAAAAATGTGCATGCATTCAAAGAACAGAGATCCTCTTACTATAGCCAAAAGGCAGTGTGTAATACCTCATTAGACATCATTTCCCCCTAGTGGTCACCTGCTGCTCGTCTCTTACACACACATGGTATGGAGCAGCCCTCCGCAGCCAGAACCTGTCCGAGACCAAGGGAGTTCCGACGGTTCTATGTCACACTGACGCTAACCAGTAGAACAGTTTTGCAACACCTTCTGGAAAAAAACACGTATCTTACTTCCCCCTCACACTACACTGTCATACAACAAAGGGATATCTTTCTCCTAAAAATGACAGCCAAGGACAGTGCGGAGTGTGGCCGCAGCATGTGTGTGTGTGTGTGTGTGTGTGTGTGTGTGTGAGTGTGTGTGTGTGTCTGCCTGTGTGTGTTGAACCCCGTGGCCCTCAATGGAAACGGAGGTGGAGCAGGTCCTCTCTCCCCTCACACAGGTGGCCACAATTAGACTACAGAGCCCGCTGATGGCAGAAGATCAAACCCAGGGCCGACACGAGGAAGTACAGAGCTCTGCTTGGAGTTAGAAACACGCGCGTGCATGCACACACACACACACACACACACACATACACACACACACACACACACACACACACACATAGACACACACACACACACACACACACACATAGACACACACACACATATACACACACATATACACACTCACACACGTATACACACAGACGCACACACACACACACACACACACACATACACACATAGACACACATACACACACACATATACACACTCACACACATATACACACTCACACACGTATACACACAGACGCACAGACACACACACACACACAGACACACACAGCACACACACACATAGACACACACACATGTATACACACAGACGCACACACACACACACACATACACACATAGACACACACACACATATACACACTCACACACGTATACACACAGACGCACAGACACACACACAGACACACACACACAGACACACACACACATATACACACACATATTCACACGTATACACACAGACGCACAGACACACACTACGCACAAAAGCTGTGTTTTCATTTTGTCTCAAAGAAGTTGGTATAATTGAAATTCTATAGCCTTCTCTGTTTGCCTTGACATTAAGCATAAGAAGCTGAACCTGTGTTGTCTCAGTCCTATAGACTCCTGAACTTCTCTGTTTGTTTCTGAACCGACAAAGTACATACACAGTTGGCCTTTGTAAGGGGGGCTGCTGACTCGTTATAACAGCAGGCGTTTATCTGAGTAAGGGGAAATGACTTGCAGAGTAGTTTTGTGGTTCAGCTCCTAACTATGCGGCACTAGACTGGCTATCATCTTGGAGTACATATGTTGATTCTTGATGAGAGTTTGATGCTGTTTCCTCATGCATTAGATTAATAATAATCTGCTTCTTGGTTTTATTTATTCAGGACAACAGGCTACTAGTGCTACAACTGTCCATACAGTATATTCAAACTTTGGGCCAGTTTTTCAGACACAGATCTAAATCCTAAGCTTTAGAATTAAATGTTCAATGCCTCTACATTGAAGACGTGGGCCTAATCTGTCCAGGAAACTTACAGAGTGTCATTGGGCCGTTTGTCTTGAGTCCACATTCATACTGTAGTGGAGATTCTCCATATGTGACGGCAGCTGGTGAAAGGTGGAACAAGTCGGCAACCAATCCAAATGTTCGGACCTTTATTCTGAAAAATGTCCATACATGTGAGTGTGTCATTGATTTTCAACAACGTTGACATTTTATTGAAATTTTCCAGAAACAAAGTCTGAACATTTGGTCAGTTGCCGTCACATATGGAGAATCTCCACTCCAGTTTTTGGGTCTAGAACCAAGCTTAATCTAAGTCTGGGAAACTAGCTCATAGTGATCACAACCGATGAGCCCAGTGCCTAAACCTCTGCTAGTTTTGGCCCCTTCTCCATCCAGCTGAGATCTCTGTTGCTCTCGTCCCAGAATCCCCTGGGACAGGACGTCGCGTGGTCTGAGTCTCCCCCCTAGCGCCGGTAATCCCTAAAAGAGAAGAGGAAATGCTTAATGCCGGGTCAGTCCTGCGCTCCGCGAAATAAGTCCTCCCTAAATCTGCCCCACGCCTCCTCGCTAGGACCGATGCCAGGGAGCAAGGGAGTCTGGGTAATAGCCCCATGCACATGGATTACCTTATGGAAGGAGCCAAAGCTGGAAACAATTCACAGAATATTGAGGGATGTTCATATTTCATAGATGGATCTTAGAAACTATTATGTATGTATGTAATTACATTTGTTGATAGTGTTAGTCATAAACCTTGCTGCCTTGGCTCAGTATATGAGGATTTCAGTTTCAACAAAACTGCTGTCAGGTGGAGAGAGTCCTAAGAAAGGAATGTTTTACAACATATCAGAAGAAGAAGTCACCCACGTCTCTCTTTCATCTTCAAGACACTCCAGAGAAAGTGAGCGAGAAAGGGGATTTGTGAGAGGCTTGTGTAAATGGAGTCTTTAGGCAATAAAGCAGTTCACAGTTTAGTCATTAAAAACTCCCACACAAGAATCGCACGTGAAACGTCAACATTCAGGATCAGCCCAGGATCGGTCCAACATTTAATGAACTTTGAAAAATGTTAGCGCCTCTAAGATGCATCTGTGCGATTTTTTGACTGTAAATATGCTCAACAGGTTGTTAATCTGTCGTTCCTCTCCGCGGTGTCCATTCCTTTGTGTGGCTGGTGTAGCGCTGGGGTTATGTAGTAACGTCTGAGCCCTGGCCATGGCTCGTAAATCTACCCAGTTTAGGTCTGTGTAACAGCAGAAACTGTAATGGTTTCCATAAGCTACACGCTTGGAGTAGTGTAAATCAGATCTTCAGACGGGAGGTGGTGGGCGGGAGGCAGGGTGAAGGGTCTGTAGCTATGTAGCTCTAGCCTCTGTAGCCTGTCAATCCTCACCAGTTCTGTCTTTGAATGTGTGGAGCTAGAATAACAGTCCCTATCCAGTTTCGCTCTCCTGTTTCGCTCTGAAGGATGAAAAAAGATGACAGAGTAATTAGTGTGGCTTCAGAAGAAATATTATTTGTTTGGATCTGAGGGGGGGAACTAGGCGCCTGCTAGTTTAGATTGAATCGCAGTGTTTAAGTTCGGGTAATAATAATGCATTTAGAGTCCAACTATCTCTGTGTATATGGCTATTGAAAAGTGATTGTGGTGATTCTGGCCACTCGATATGGCCAACTTTGGATCAAGGGATCTTTATAGCCCTTTCAGGGTTAGCCACATTTGAACTGTGAAGAGTTGGCCTGATCTCAACCATAGAAATACAACTCACCTCTAATGCTATAGTCTCAACTTCCAGTGAGTAACGGCGACCACTGACCCACCCTCTCACTACTAGACCTGTCCTGAGATCCGGTGTCTCCAAATTAAAATCCTCGAAGGACACAACCCTTTTCAGAAAAACAGAGGCTCCGAACTGGACTGGAGGATTCATATTTCTGAAGCGGGCCCTTCTCTCGCTGCCGCAGGCTAGGCAGACATGAAAGTAAATACACGTAGGGGGTTAGACAAACAGGCCTGTCTCACAGCGCCTAGTCAGTAAATGTGTGAAATGTAGCACGCTGTTGTGCCATTTTCCCCCTGAAGAAAGGGGGGGGGGGTTTGTTTTATTGAGAAACTTGACGACCCTCATAGTGCACGTCTTTGTTTGACTTTCCATAAATCAGGGCAGAGTTTTTGATGGGCAGGGAGGAGAGGAGGAGAGGAGGAGGAGAGGAGGAGAGGAGAGGAGGAGGAGGAGGAGGAGGAGGAGAGGAGGAGGAGGAGGAGGAGGAGGAGAGGAGGAGGAGGAGGAGAGGAGGAGGAGGAGGAGAGGAGGAGGAGGAGAGGAGGAGAGGAGGAGAGGAGGAGGAGGAGGAGAGGAGGAGGAGGAGGAGGGGGGTTGATTTTGTGCAGGCATGAAGTGATGTTTGGATGTATATCAGAAAACTAATGCTGTTTCATGATGACTATATTACTGTATGTTTTCCTAGGCAAGAAATTTGGCACTTGATTAGAGGTAGGGATCTGATCAAAAGAGGGGGGCATAGTGTTATTGAGTACAGCTGAACTTTATGGAATGGTTTTCAACATGTTCGTGCGTTCACATTTAAGCACACAGTCTGCCCTTCTCATAATGAGTGTTTGAATGTGCATAGGTGTTTGTGTGTGTGTGTGTGTGCGTGCGTGCGTGCGTGCCTGCCTGCCTGCCTGCCTGCCTGCCTGCCTGCCTGTGTGTCTGTCTGTGTGTGTGTCTGTGTTGTCTCAGAGGGTCGAGAGCAAAGCAGAGAACACATTTACATTGTGACAGATGCGTCGATAAAGCACTATTCTAGGATTGAATTGAAGCAAGTGTTGCTGCTAAAGGCCCTGAAGGCGTGTGCACCGTGGTACGGGGTGGATTAAGGGGAGCGGCCGGGTCAGTGAAGTGATAATGAAGCCGTCAAAATGCCCTAGCATCAGTGAGATGCCCCCCGCCACCGGCTGGGCTGGGCTCAGGCCCCGGTACTGTAAACTGCGTACGCTCGGAGATCAAACCTTCCTGCCGGCGGCATCAAAGAGCTGCCAGCTCCAAACATGCCGGTCATGTGGTCCAGAGAGGAGCGGCAGGGGAGAAGAACGTTGGTGTAACCAGAGTACAAGCACCTCAAGTTACCACTTATTCACATTCTCTACACCAGCCAGCACTCTATAAAAAGAGCCCCCGCGATGCAGCATTTTCTTCTATTTGCATTTCAAAAACACTCGGTCCAAATGGGGGGATTTTTTAAAGACGTTGGCGCAAAATCAATGCGCACGGTGCTGCTTACAGGTGGTCCCGCCGGCCGGGCCCCTCTGGGTTCTCCTCCTCGCAAACAACATCGCCATCGGTTTTCGATTTAGATTTTCGGGGCGCTGCCTAATACTCGTACAGATGGTGATGAACAATAGATAAGTCGTTCAATTCTGTTTTGACAAGTGCGCGTCACTTCACAGAGACAAACCCGATAGGATGTCTGAATCTGCGGCTGCCCTCCCCTTGATGAACAGCTCCTCAGAGACTACAGGGCCCATCTTGAAGTGGTTTCCCTTAGCGTGAAGCCCGGCAGATGTGTTTGGCATCGCTTATCATTGTTAATCCATCAACCTCCTGCAGTGAAGAAGACGGTAGATCCAAGCGATGAGGAGACATATTGCATATTGAGATATGATCTGAGTGGTTCAGCTACAAGGTCCCCCATGTTACTGGACACTTTGCATTCTGGTGCTGTTCTGATGTAATTGACCTCTTGTGGCCTCGGCCATATTAGGCTTGATCCTATTGGGTCACACAGCTTAAAGCTGTAAATTAGGTTACGTCAAGTGAATCATGACGTCATTGAGTGCCTAGTTTCTCCATGATGAATCCATCACAACATCCCTGCTGCGAGATACTCTGAATTTCTGTGTTTGCAGTACTGTACTCCCAAACAACGTCAAGATGAAACCTTGTTTTCTTTGTGTGCTGACTTTTGTGTCTACGATGAATAAATGAACAACTAAGCATGAAAAAAATGCTTCTTCCTGCTAGTCCCACTTCCTCCCCTTTCGGTTATTTCTCCTGACGTTGGCGTCTCTTGTCTTTGTGTCTCTGTAGACGACTCTAGCGCTGGGCGGGACGCCGCGGGGACAGGAGGAGACGCGGAGTACACCACCGACCTGGCAGGAAAACTGGGTAAGAACATTCTCTCTCCCACTGACCTTCAGCTCTGCTTTCATCTCCTCCACCTCCTACAGTACCTCATTTAGATCACGGCCCATTGTACACTGGCCCGGTCTCCAGGGACGGAAGGGGGTCTAGTTCTGCAGAGGCCCGTGTGTATCTGCCCGCACCTGGCATCACTCTAACCTGTGTGTGTGTGTGTGTGTGTGTGTGTGCGTGTGTAAGCGTGTGTGTGTGTGTGTCGGTGTGTGTGCTGTTCCCCCACCATCGCCACCCCCCCCCCCCCCCCCCCCCCCACACACACACACACACACACACACACACACACCAGGGCGCTGTTTGCTTTGGTAATTGCCTCTGACAGGCCAGAGAGCACGGCTATTTGAGTGAAGTGTGATTGGGGAAACATTCCGTCCTCCCTCCCTCCCTCTCTCTCTCCCTCTCCTGTTGGCTGGCCCCTTGGACCCTGTATGGAGCTCCACCATCAGTGGCTGCAGAATGCTGCCATGTCGTGCCCTGATCAAAGGCGCGCTGCCATGAGTATTTTTGCACTGTGAAGTGTGGCGGTGAAGTGGTCCCACCGGGTAACAGTAGCCCCCCGCCTCTCTCTCTCTATCGGCTCGCTCCACTCTGTGGCCCAGCCTTATCAAATTATCGTATTTCCATTTCTCATGTTGACTGTCTCAATCGAGTTCAGATACAGCCAAGCACTCAATGCTCGAATAAAAACCTGAGGGGGAAAGTGTTTGTTTTGTCAGCACGCCCTTTCTGGGGGTTATGTTATCCTGAATACTGTTGCCACACAATGAATTCAACTTTTGGATCGAAAAAGCGAACCTTGTCACATTTTCTCCCCTGTTTATTAATCCAGAGGTGTAAGAAAAATAACGTTGTCAAACAAACGGATTAGAGCGTAATTATTTCAATGTCCTGCGGGTGTGATTCATTGCCATGTTTAATAGGTGTCTGATGTGGCCGGAGCACATTGCTTGTGAAATGAAACGTTCCTGTGAATTATCTCACCCCCGCCGACAACATGCTTTTCTCTCTTTGATCGTAGTCCGACCGCGCTTCACGCAGCCCGCCAAGATGAGGAAGCGTGTGATCGCTCGGCCCGTGGGGAGCTCGGTGAGGCTCAAGTGCACGGCGAGCGGGAACCCCCGTCCAGATATCGTGTGGCTGAAGGACAGCAAGCCTCTGACCCCCGAGGAGGTGGGCGAGGGCCGTAAGAAGAAATGGACCCTCAGTCTGAAGAACCTGACCCCGGAACACAGTGGCAAGTACACCTGCCACGTATCCAACCGCGCCGGGGAGATCAACGCCACCTACAAAGTGGAAGTCATCCGTGAGTTGGTTCACTTACCTGTTACTGTACGTTTCATGTACAGCTTTATCGGGTTTGGGGGGTCATGGTGAAGATGTGGTTGGATAAGTGTTGAGGTAGAGTTAGAGAAGAGTGGTGATATTGTAAGGACTTCTTCGGTTGGGTTGGAGTTGTGAGATTGAGGTTAGGTTAGGTTAGGTTAGAGATGTGATGTTGGTTAGGTTAGAGATTTTGGGTTTTGGGTTGGACACATAAGTTTGGGTTTAGATTAGTGAAGTTGGGTAAGACTTGTGAGGTTGGTTGGGTTGGAGACGATCAGGTTGTGAGGTTGGTTGGGTTGGAGACATTTGGGCTGTGAGGTTGGTTGGGTTGGAGACGTTCAGGTTGTGAGGTTGGTTTAGGAGCTGGCTAGCTTTTCTCCCGTGGGCCATCTGCTCCATATTAAGTCCCAGCTGTGTGCTGACTTCAAAAACACATGTTACCACCAAACCCCAGAAGCGTAGGAGAGGAAGTGTTTCAAACTTGTGCTTGTGCTCATGTCAAATGTGGCGTTTTCCCCTCAGCCGAGGACCGTCCGTTTATTTTACCTGTAGCGTGATAGAGAAAGAGAGCCGGAAAGCTCTGAACACAGCTCTGAACACAGCTCTGAACACAGCAATAATCCAGTTGAATATGCTTGTTGCCTTTGCCCCTTTTAGAGAGGACTAACTCCAAGCCCATCCTAACCGGCACTCACCCGGTCAACACAACCGTGGATTACGGCGGCACCACCTCCTTCCAGTGCAAGGTGCGCAGCGACGTCAAGCCTGTCATCCAGTGGCTGAAGAGGGTGGAGCCCGGCGACGAGAACAAATACAACTCCACCATCGAGGTGGGCGACCATCGCTTCGTGGTGCTACCCACGGGTGAGGTGTGGTCACGGCCCGACGGCTCCTACCTCAACAAGCTGCTCATCACCCGCGCCAAGGAGGAGGACGCGGGCATGTACATCTGCCTGGGCGCCAACACCATGGGCTACAGCTTCCGCAGTGCCTACCTCACCGTGCTGCCAGGTGAGTTGAATTTGACACCCTCATTAACTGGGAACCATGTGACCATGTACCATCACGGCCACAACTTGATAGACTCATATCACCAACTGTTCATACTGGGCTCAACAGCCTACTTAAAAAAACGTGTCACTTTTTATAATAATAATAATAATAATAATAACACATTAGACTTGTATAGCGCTTTTCTAGACACTCAAAGACGCTTTGCAAACTGAAAAGATCGAGTAGTAACATAAAAGAAAAAAAGAAAAAAGAAAAGAAAGTATAAGGGTCTAATTATTTTTTTAATTACTAAATCTAAATCTAAGTGTCTTTGTAGGACAATGTACTCTGTATAGTGCAATTGCTCCTAGATTTCGGGCAGAGAAGCGGCGAACAAGCAATACGAGCGTCCTCTCTCGACCGGCATCTTTTGAAAAGTGATCTTTTTACTCAGCTATTCACAATGACACAATGACATATCAAATCTGATGTGTTGCACCACCGTTTTTATGGCTTACACTAATATTCAGCGGCTGCCTCTGCAATGGCTTTATCTATCTTTATATGTATTTCAAAATGTAGAATTTCTATGGGTAATTCTATGGGTAGAAAATTACATTTAACATCCAAACAAGTACTTAAGAAGAGAAGCAATCACCCCAGTAATTGATGTTTGATACTTGTTCCTAAACTTTTTGCCCTGCCCTCCTCCTTCCATGTAAATGATTCCTCCTGTATAATGAAAGATCTTTTTTTTTTTTAAACTGCATGGATACAAAATCATATCAAACTTGCTGTTTTTCTACCAAAAAAAGAATCCTAATACATTCCCCCACTGTAAGCTACTCTACATAGCAGTTGATAACTCCCCATACCCCCTTCTCTACCCCCCCCCCCCCCCCAATCTCCAGACCTTAAGCCCATGCACCCTCCCGTCCCTACTGCGACCATCCCCAGCTTGCCCTGGCCTGTGATCATCGGCATCCCTGCGGGCGCGGTCTTCATCCTTGGCACCGTCCTCCTCTGGTTCTGCCACACCAAACGCCACTTCTCTTCGGGGACTGTGGTCATCGGCCAATCCATCCCCGCCTCTCAACGCCTGCCCCCCCGGGACCGTGGCTGCCCCCCAGCCTCGCCCAACGGAGACAAAGACTGCCTGGGCGTGTCTCTCACCTACGAGGACTACGTTACCCAGCAGCAGCAGCAGCAGCTCCTGCTGGCCCAAGGAGGCTCCGGACACATCCCCAAAGTCTACCCAAAGATCTACACGGACATCCACACGCACACCCACTCGCACGTGGACGGCAAAGTGCACCAACACCAGCACATCCACTACCAGTGTTAGCTAGCCACTGTCCCTATAAGGGGGACACTCAGACGTACAATAGCTCCGTTTCTGCAGTGTTGGGTCGGCTCCCACCAACTCCTCTTGCCTTCACTCTACAGCCCAACACAACAGACTGTGCCAGATGGCTTTAACGCAAACCCTCTCTCTCTAATACATATACTATATGAAGCCAGGAAGATGGTATCTTCCTCCATGAGCTACAGAACAAGGTGCATGGGAATGCCATTCAGGAATCCACATGAACTCATGTGAGGCAACACAGAGCAATATTTCCTAGCAAACATTTCATATCAAACCCAACAGCAGAGAAATAGCGAAATATGAGAAGAAATATGTTCCTTCTAGCCTTACGCCACACACATGCCTGTTGACTGGAGTGAGTGAATGTATACAGTTAGCTCTGTCTCATTAACAGTCATTACTTCCTGGATAATGGCGGCATTTCCTGTAACCACACCGATCTTGTCTCTGGCCTGTCTTTAATGTTCAGTGACTGTGGAAACAGGGCCAAGAGGATAATGTACTGTACTGTACATTAGCTCCACATTTCTGTCAGATGCACAACCTCAGCAAGCAACAAAAGGATCACAGTGCCGTGTAAACTGCTTGCAGATTTTTATGAATAGAAGTGGCGTTGAATGAGAACATACTTGTACACTACAGAGGCTGGTCAACCAACAAAGACACAATGGAACTCGGAGTAAACAAAGCTCGCATGTATTCTGTTTCTCAGAAAGGTTTTGTTCAAGGATAGGGACCTGAAGAGGCATTGTGTCTTCAGTCTGTCGTATTTGTTTGTGAAGGAATGTATCGGGAAAAATTACTTCTCAGTCCTAGGAAATGGTATGAACTCCTGTGATGGAGGGGTCTGAATTGAAGGCCCAGTGTGTCACTATATTATAACAAATTACTTAGATACTGAAATATGCTGGTATGAATAACTGTAAAGATTTACAGTACTGTATTATTATTATTATAATCATTATAACGTTGGGACTTTCAGTGCACTGGCATGGGGGTCAAGGTCCTGTCCCCCCCTGTGAGTGGTACGTTCTGGCTGACCCGGACCTCGCGGGTCTCCATAATCACAAAAGGACTTCTTTCAACTCTTAAATTCTCAGGTGGCCCTCTTCCTTTTTTGTCTCTTGTTCTTTGGATTTTGGATTTGCGTGTAATAACTCTGACCACTATATGAAACTGTGTAATTTGCCTTTGACTGCTTGTGTAATGGCACCCTTTTTAAGCTTTAGGGAGGTGGGGTGAAAAGCTTGCCAAAAACCAAAATACAGTATGTCACCTTGCTGCATTGTCTGTGAAAAGTGTTCTCAAGATGAATTGTTCACTTCTGTGTTCTGTGTTTCTAAACCCCAGTATTTGTTATGTGTCAAAGCTAAATGGACTGCCAGATTTACGTATCCATGCACTTATCCCAAGTTTGTTGATCAAAGTGATGTTGAATTCAAGCGTTCTTATCGGGGGATTTTTGGACCATAGTATATCCCATGTCGAACTGACCTAAAATGTAAATCCTAAGTAATCGTCTAGACTCTAAAAGACAATATGTGTGTTTAATTTATTTTTTCAATCAATAATTTGTTTTCCATAAAATTGGGCATTAGATAATTGATCAAAAAGAAAATAGCAATTCATGAGTTGATGACATTTTGTCTTATAGTTACAGTGTAAGCTATGTAGCAAATACGTATCAAATGTACAATATTTATACCGTATGTGCTGTTAAAGTATACAAAACGTTATTTGAAATCTTTGTATTGACAATCTTGTACAGTATCATCTTTTAGGTTTAAAAATATTTTTGTCACATGGAAGCAAGTTTTTGTCTCATGGAAAAACATTTTAATCATTTTATCAATGCCATTAAAATGATAGTAACTCGTAACTGCTCCTTGTGTTTGATATTTAGGTTATGAAGGTCATGAAAATCCGAATCATGACCCGGAGCAAGTGGATGAGATTGCAACATTGTTGCATATATTATTTCTCTGATTTGCTTTCTCACAGCCCTTTATGTAAACGAAGCAACATACGTCATCGAAGCAATCAAAGCACGCAATTGAAGCAACAGACGTGGTAGTTGATTGGTCAGAAAAAATTAGAGGGAATTCAACAGAGACACGAATGATGGACCCACAACAACGTATGGCGTTCGCCCTACTGGCGCTTCTTTTAATATATAATATATATACAGTACAGGCCAAAAGTTTGGACACACCTTCTCATTCAATGTGTTTCCTTTATTTTCATGACTATTTACATTGTAGATTCTCACTGAAGGCATCAAAACTATGAATGAACACATGTGGAATGATGTACTTAACAACAAAGTGTGAAATAACTCTAAATATGTCTTATATTTTAGATTCCTCAAAGTAGACACCCTTTGCTTTTTTGTTGTTAATAAAATAAAATAAATGTGTTGTTATAATAACATATTATTATTAACACAGATTATATTAAATATTATTATTATATATTTTATTAACAACAAAAAAGCAAAGGATGGCTACTTTGAGGAATCTAAAATATAAGACATATTTAGAGTTATTTCACACTTTATTGTTAAATACATAATTCCTATGTGTTCATTCATAGTTTTGATGCCTTCAGTGAGAATCTACAATGTACCAAATAGTCATGAAAATAAAGGAAACGCATTGAATGAGAAGGTGTGTCCAAACTTTTGGCCTGTACTGTATATGAATACGTTATAGCTAGCTTGCTACGATTTATCATCAAAATAATGAACAGCAAGCTAGATCCAAAATCAAGTATCACATTGGACAGACTACCAAAACAGAAAAATAAAATCTTAACGACAGCAAAAGTGATAGATGTCAGAAATACATTACCTGGAGAATCAATAAGGTAATTGTATATGTCAGGATATGACACCTCAGGCCGTTGGGTCGGAATGGAGGCAGACTGAAAAGACACACATTGCCTATTTCATAAATGTTCTCCATATAACGACGTCGATCATTGATCGGCAACGACACTATATAATTGTTTGCCTGACTGGCCGTTGGATTTGAGATCCTAATATCTAAAAAGCAATACTGTTTTCTTATTTTAAAGTAGCAAAGACCACACATTTACATTGACCGTCAGTCAAACTTCTACCACTTCTACCACCCAAAATGGGCGTGGTCGTTCTGATGACAGGGAGGTGACGTATGACTGCTCTTATCAATTGCTTCGATGACGTATGTTACTTTGTTTACATAAAGGGCTGTGAGAACGCAAATCAGAGAAATAATTTATGCAACAATGTTGCAATCTCATCCACTTGCTCCAGGTCATGATTCGGATTTTCATGTGAGAACATGACCTTAGTAATGCAGTTGATAGTGCTGTACTTTTATGAAAGGGACTTTTTTATTGTAAAACTAGCTGCAACAAATAGCCAGGAGGGACAGACAAACAGCCAGACAGACAGGCTTAGCAGCCACGATGGAAAAAAAAACATATTAAGAGATTAACAACAACACAAGGGGAAACAACTTGACACATACTGTATAGCAGAAATCTTATATAAAAATACATAAAAAACATTTGCTTGTGCTATTTGAAATGTGCTATTCTGCTTGCTGTTACAGAGGATAGGGGTTGTCAGAGTGACGGCTAATCTAACTGTCAGCTTTTGTTTACTAGTTGATAGATGAACACCTTTTGTGTGCCGTCTCAGGGTTTGAAAGTCTCTCAGTGGTGTGATTCACACAGAGGACCAGCCTGCACTGTTGATAGACGTTGGTGTTGAGCGCATGGCTGTTGATGGTGCGGATGAGAAGGACTGGGTGAGGAGGTGGTGACTATGAGAGTTGTCTGGTCTTAGTTGTCAGCGGTATAGGCCTACTCAACCTTCTTTTAAAGTAATGAAAGATTTCTTGGTGTGGGGGGTCTTATTATTTATCTATTTCCTACTGTATGCATTTTACATAGCAGTGAATAGCTTTAAGTCTTGATAATGGAGGACATGCTATACATGTAAAGCTAAAGATCAGGGCCCAGTGCTTTAAAAAAAATCCTGATTCTTTTTTGCTACCCAGGATCAGATTGATCTGGCTGATTTCCTCTATATGACTCAAAATCAGTCAGATACAGTGGGGGAAATGAGTATTGAACACATAAACATTTTGTCCAGTAAATGTATTTCCAATGAGCCTATTCAAGTGAAATGTGCACCAGACTTTGGTATTAACTCAAACAATCCAGACAAAAAATCTAAACGGTCCATAGATGATCTGATCCTGGATAGTAAAAAAAATAATCTGGATCATTTTGACTTATTCTCCAACGTTTTGAATGACTGGGCCCAGATGTGTGCTGTAAGAAAAAAAGAGTGTGTGAACCCATTTACCAGATTCCCAGGTAGTTGTGCAAATACCAACTGTGTAGCGATGATGGAAAAGCGTCCAGCGATCTTTAGACTGCTGCTGCATGAAAGGAAGCATCAGGTGAATGCAGTCGGTGTCCATAAAGGAGGCACACCTGGGGAGACCTGGCAGTAGCATAGACCGCCCCTTCTGTTTGCATACCTCTGTCTTTTCACATCCACATTGAGAGTGTTCTAGGGCTGCACAACAACAAAGCTGCCCCTTAAAACCGAGAAAATAAAAGCGGCACAAAAAAAATAAAAAATAAAAGAGGCAGTGGTGGTTTCCAACCAAATGTTTACCTTCTCCTGTGAAAAGAGGGGATGCAGAGAGTGAGAAAAGAAATCTGCGCGATGGGAACCGAGCCAAGGCCTTTAAAGTCTGCCACGGAGCCGTGACAAAAGTGGCCTAATCTCGGTGTTGTCTTTCGGCCCTTTCTTTACACATCCTGCCAAGCTGCCTGACAGGAAAGGAATCTTTCCACAGCCCTGCTGACATCACTCAAGCATAGGATGGAAGTCAGTCCCTTCAAAGGGCCCTTCACATGCGGGACATCTGTGTGTGAGTGTGTGAGTAACAGAACATCAGTGGGGCCCGCCTCCCCACCCTTACCTGCCTGTTCCTCCTTTTAGTCATACGACCACCCTAGTGGCGGCCTTCATTCTTGAAATATGCAACAAATGCACGATCTAGATCCCAATGTAGAAAAAGTTGTATTTAGATGCTTCCATGAGCAAAAAGTGTGTTGAAATGAGACGCATGAGTCCATGTGAGTGTAGTGGATGGTAGCACCGCCCACTGGCCAATAGTGAGCATAACAGTTAGGTATGACATCTGACCAACTTTGGATTTCAAGTGAACTATCCCTTTAAGACTATTTTTGTGAGACAACTTTTTCTTACTCGGACCCATGCCTTGCCTTATATACGTAGAACCTAGTAGGCTATATCGACAAGTATATAAACAAATATAGCCTACATAAAAGAATTAGCTGAACAAGAACAAATGCTGTGTGGCAATATAAAAGAACTGAAGCAAATTAAGTCAAAGATGGTTCACATGTAAGTTGTAACTACTGTGATGGTAATCTGTAAAAGCGTTAGATAATCAGAAATAGTTTTGTTTCACTCAGATGTGGCAGAGCTCATTTGTAAGCCCCGGGGCTATACAGAGAAGGAGAGAGAGGGAGAGACAAAGGAAGAGAGCGAGAGCATTGATTTTGATTTTTCACCCTGCCGCTCACAATGACAGCTTGCCTCGGGGCGGCGTTTCACTCTCAGCAGACCTCCAAACAGGAAACAATCCTAAATCCCACAGTTCAGGCCCATTTCTCATGTACAATAGTGTGTGTTCACACCTGAGTCCTTTCAAATGGTGGCCATTCACAGCTGTGAAAAGCTACCGAGATGACATGAGTTGCCGTAGGCAACAGAGGAAACATAGGTTACTAAAAAAAAGATACATGTTTGGGCACATCAGGAGAAAGCTACATGAGTGTAATGGCTTTAATTTGACATTTCTCCATTGTCAGGTGTGGCCCTGCTCTCGATATGATTAATATTCCAATAATTCTATTTGTTGATCAACAAATGACCATAGCTCGTCATCTTAGTAAGTAAGTAAAGCTGTATTTATACAGCGCCTTTCGTACATGAAATGCAACTCAAAGCACCTTAGCAAAAACCTTGCAACTATACATACAGCATTGCAATACAGACAACTTACTCAAGCCAGGACTTGATGATGATGACTTGTTATGAGTGTTATGGACGAGAATGCATTGAAAACCTGTGACCTTACCTTTCTAAATATGACCCTACAACATGGGAAAGTCTACACTCCCCTATTTTCTTTTTTAATCCACCTCTTTTTTCGGACTCTGGCTTTTAACACGCTCCCTCTCCGCTCCCCTGTGCTGCGTGTTTTGTAATGAACCGGGTAATGGACTCTGTGCATCTGTACAACACAATTAAGCCATTGTTCAATCTCCACAGAACAAATGAAACACATGCCCATTAAGGGGGATGCAGTGATGGACCTATGAGAGCCGTGTCAAACTGTACTTAGCCATATGTATGCCGCTACAGCCTAGGTCGGCAGTCTTGCAATTAAATGCTCCCTTGTGCCAGCTATGTGGAAGAAAAGTAGGATTTGTTTCAGCTCTCTCTTGGCACATAGGGGGAACTCTGCCTAATTTAGATTTAAAGCCGCATTAGTAGAGTGAAGTTCCCATTGTTTAAAATCCACATAGATTTACCCCAGCAGCAGGAGGGGGATAGGTCTCTGCCTAAACCAACATGATGGGCCGTCTCTCTCTCTACTGAGTAAGTTAATGAGCTCCAGGTGTGTGTGTGTGCGTGTGTGTGTGTGTGCGTGTGTGTGTGTGTGTGTGTGTGTGTGTGTGTGTGTGTGTGTGCGTGTGTGCGTGTGTGCGTGCGTGAGTGCGTGAGTGAGTGAGTGCAGTGTAGTTGTTTGCGGCCCCGGTGCATTCATCACTGTGTGCACTCATTGTATGCTCTCCTCTCTGGTACGATCGGCGTCTTACTACTTGTAACGATTCTGCTTAACTTCTTTCCCTCTGTTTAGTAAGACGCTTATAGTCAATTCAGTTGGTTCTCTTGTCTGATCTGAGGTCAAGTAATAGAGCGTGGCTCACCTGTCCACAATGGGTATCGCTTGCTCGCTCCATGCTTGGCGAGGGGTGGGGTGAACTACACACACACATTTGATACCATCCCTCATTCCATCCCATGCATAATAATGAGCCGTCCTTCGATTTCTACCTCCACTAGCCTCCCTTGGTGTACTATGCCTATATTTGTTTACCGACAATGAATGAATGAATGGTCTTTATTGTCATTTATATAGTACAGGTACCATACAACGAAATTTGGGAGGGGGGGCTCATCAGCAGAAAAGTACAGCAGGGCAGATGTATTTGTCTTGTCCATGATGATGATAAAAGCTGCAGATTTGAACTTCTACTACACTGCAATAGTTCTATCTCTGTAATAATACTTCTGTTTGAAACAGGATAACGGCATACCCAGGCAGTTCTCATTGAATTTGACACACCTGGGGAATAAATTATCACAAGGAAAATCATTTTGAGTTACATAATCATAATATTTCTCTGAATCCAATTTGAAGGATAGTGTTGTAGTTTCGCCAAGACCTGTGCATTTGTTATGTGCATTGGCAGAACAAATGGTTTTATATCCCCTGTAATGAGACAAATGATGGGGGGGGGTTGACTTTGGTTCATCCGCCCAGAGGAGAATTGACTCTGCCAGATCCAGTCTCTTCCTGTGCATGCTTCATTTGCAGAACCTCCGTCCACAAGGTCACTTATCTCCGTCTATGGCCAGTTTGCCGTCGTCTGACTGTCTTATGGGTGTCATCATTACACGTGATCAAAAGTCTGGTAAAAGCCTTACGTTTGGCCCTGTCTAGATACTGTAACCCCAAGACCCTACTCCATAGAGACCCTTGAATAGATCTGATCAGATTGGTAAGTATTAGGTGGTGAAAATTCCACCAAGCCTACAGTATGTAAATTCCACCTAGGCCAAGATAATAACATATTGCTTGTATCTTTGTCATCCTTTCAGACGACCCCTTGTTGTTTATTTAATCTATATTAAATGATCAAACTTACCTCTAGGGGTTGTTTCTCGGCCGGGCCATGTACTGGAAATAATCATATTGTACTTTTAAGGTTTACTCTATCCATACTCTGAAAGGTAGTGGGTATCTGATTGAAGATGTAGTAACTATACGTGATCGGAGGTCTTTTAAAATTATTGCTGACACTCTTCCTAGAAATCCACGGTTGCATGGGAACATAGCTCTCCCCATTTAAGTCCTTAAATTCTAAAAACAATTGTGACAGCCAAACCCTTGTGCTTGTAAAAAAAAAAAAAAAAAGTTAATTTCCTGCCCTTGGGGCTCGAAGCAATCAAGAGGCTTAGAAGGTTGTTCTAATGTGTCATATCTGCCATGTTAGACAACCCCATTTGAAGAAATAACACAATTACATTCCATGCACCTCTTAAGACCTTTGTGATTAATTGACCTTGAGAATGCCTAGGAGGGACAGGTTCCCCAGAGAAGGAGTAGGCCCTGTGTGACTCATGCTAGGGCCGGTTTAACATGTGCCAGCTAAGAACTTGGTTGCCAACAAATAACTGTGCAAAGCCCCTAAGCATGCCAATCAGCGGCTTGTTAATGATTAATGACGATTTTAGGTAGAGTAGAGCTGTACAGTATAATTCATGTAACATATTTCAGTCAGTCCATCAATTTGAATGATCATTAAAAAAAATGGAAATAATAATTACTTACAATTTTTTTTAAATAATCAAGCAAATAGTCACTAACTTGTCTCTGTACTGACCTGAGTGGGAGAGGAACGCTTAAAGAACCTTTAAAATCCTCATACAAAATATTTTCACAATATACATTTATACAGTTCATAGTATTAGTTTGAGCATTATCAATTGGATAACATGCTGTATCATATAAATCTGGATCATTTCAAATGTTTGTTAACAAGTTTATTATTGACAGTGACAAACTCAAACAAAACAATGTAAATGTACAGTAGGTTATGTATCCATTACAACGACAATAGAACTGTTCTCTTGTGGTAACAGCTGCCAAACTCGGCTATAGTGGGGTTAACAATAGAATTAGAATTCCATTTCTATGTGGGTTAACCAGTGTACTGGGTTAAATCTCACTCCAAAGCTGTCTACTACACATCTACCCACAGTGGTAGGTTCATCCACCATCTAGTCATTTGACTAGTTTGTGTAGTACAGTAGAGATGTCCTTGTGTCGTATCAAGGTAACCTAGTGTGAAGTGTTATGGAGGAAGACAGGCCAGGGAGGTCAGGGAGGAGTATCTGTTGGCTGACGGGGATTTGAACACAGGAGTCCTCCACCCTGAGTGTCTACGGGAGGGCTGGTTAGGGGTCATCTGGAGCTCCTGTAGACTACTGGGAGGAAAGAGAGCATCATTTCAGCGTTGAAGTTCCCGTTGGTAACATTTGGGACTATACTGTGTTTGTATTCCTGTGGAATTACTTTCAGAAGTGCAACGTAACAAGTATGGTAATGAGTTATTGCTACACTGTACTTTTCTTGGCACAAATTCAGCAACTGTGTGATGCTTTAATGTCAATATGGACCAAAATCTCTCAGGAATGTTTCCAGCACCTTGTTGAATCTATGCCACGAAGAATTACGGCAGTTCTGAAGGCAAAAGAGGGGGTCCAACCCAGTACTAGCAAGATGTGCCTAATAAAGTGGCCGGTGAGTGTAGGATATATGTAAATATAAAGTTAAAGTTCAGTGTAACAATTTACGTAGTATTTACGACAGTAAAATAGGGTTAGGTAAGTTACACTGTACTTCCAACTACACAGTATTATGAACACACTGTAACGTAAGCGTGACCGTCATTTCTTACACCATGTGTGTCCATGTTAACTTGTAATAATGATCTTTTAAAAATAGCAGCAGTACCTGACCGTGGCCGAGCGAGCTGAGTGGTTAACCAGGGCATTCTGGTTGGTCGATCGGTGGGGGACGGTACCTGAAGCAACAACGTTTACAATTCACACACACAACTACTGCACTAGCCTCGAAGTATAGCAACCAATTAGTAAAATAATTTGGGATCCAATAATAGCATCACATGAATCCACAAATAGGCATGGCTAACACTTTATACTGACAAACAAAAGTAACCTAGCAACTTGCAAACAGCCACAAATAACAATCTGATCCGACAGAAGTTGGATGTATGTAACCAGAGGGGAAACGTCTGCAGGTACTGTATCTGTGAGAAATGTGGCAGAGTGCTAGCAGACCTACCCATCCTGCCGGCCTGGGGAAGGCCGATTAAGGATAGCCTTGGGGCACTTCCACAGATCTCAGGCTGTTTGGGGGAAAGAGACAACTCGACTTGTACAAATAGTACACTTAGTCCACAGCACATGTATCCCAAATACTCTAATCCTTTAGAGCAGGGGATAACAATAATGTATGTAGGGGCGCTTGGTGGCGTAGACAATCTATTGTATGTCTCTACCGCAATAAAAAAAGTATAATGAGTGTGACTGCCCCACTCATAAAAAATTATATATTATATATATATAAATAATAATAATATAAATAATAACTTATTATAAAACATTTTTTTAATAATAATGTATGTTTGTGTGTATGTAAAAATAGTATAGTATCTGAAGTGTAGTTAATGACCTAGATGTTGACACGTTATACATGTATAAACTGTTTTTGTCAGTGACAGAACCAAATGTATTTTATTTTCAGTTTTTTTGTGTGTGTTTTTTTTCAAGTTTTAAACAAGGCAAACCTTTAATTAGGACATTTTAAACAAACCACTTTGAAAAGGTTCACATACTTTCCTGAATAGACCCCTGCCATCCACTTCCATGTTTTCAACCCTGAGGGGGAAATCACATGACAACATTGCACGTCACATTGGATTTGGACAGAAACGGGGAGGAAAGATTACAGAGAATGCTCATTCGTGCGTAGTGTTCACAGGCCCGCTCAGCTTATTCAGGTGAGACACTTGCATTGCTGCGGGGCGAAGCCAAACAGCAGCTAAAGCTAATGTGAGCCAGGGTGAGTGAACTCAGGATATAACCCCTTTTACATTGTGGGATCCCCTTTCTCCCCTGCAGCTCAGCAGTGTTGTGATAGAGGTCTGGAGCAAAGGGCCTCACCGAGAGGCCCAACACGAGCAGACAAGCTCCATCAGCTAGACTACAGCAGACTGACTGACTGCACTGACCCTACAAAACCCAGCACGCCATGTCATTTAATTTCCCAATTTTTTTTTTCTTTAAATGAATTTCAAAACATTCCAGCAAGCACAAGACAGTAGTTTGTCCATAGACATACAGTACAGCACATTCCACTTGCTACTACATGAAAGGAATCTAGGCCTGATTCAAATGAATGTGTTTATTTACTTGATAAAGCTTTAGAACACAAAAGTGAATTCTTGCCAATGACGACGTCAAGGCAAAGTCAATGTCAAAATGGTTTGCATTTAAATATCTGTATTGCAAAGACAGTAAGTATTTCACATGTCGTGTCATGCTAAGATGAAGCCTAGCCTGAATACTCACAGACTGGAAGTGGATCCGTGTCGAGAGAAAGACATGGAGGAAGATGGGATTAACACTATAGCAAGGGACGAGAAAAATAATGTCATCATTTTGTAAACTCTAATGCTCTCTAATTTTGTAATGTAAACTCTAATGCAACCCCTAAAATTATAATCACTTTATGTACTGTAACAAGGTTATAGCTACACAATTATAGTCAAGTAGGCTATTTCTATCTTTACCTGAGGGGGTGTGAGAGCTATGGTTCAACTGAGAAGTTGATATTGCACTGAACAGACAGAGGGGAACATGATAACATATATTAATCACACAACATAAATGCCCAAAAACCTGTTTCAATACAGTTAGATGCTGTTCACAGCTTATGAACTAATCTTCCTGTCCAACTTCTTATTTGGAAGAGACAAGGCTGCCAAGAGTGACACCTGGTGAGAGGCAAGCAGTAACACCCCAAAAAATTGCATTTAGCATACAGTTGTGTGTACTGTTGAGTGTAGTGTCACATCATTTACGTAAATGCTCTTAAAAACATCGCCTACTTCAACAACATTACCTTTGATGCTGAAGAGTGCTCTCCAGTTTGGCTATATAGGCGTTCTGCTCTGTATGTTTTCTGTCAAATATTTAAAAAATAGCGTAATAGTTTAAAAATAGCTTTTAAATTGCAGTAGATTTAATTGGTGGTGGTGTCTGAATGTGATGTCTAGCTATTTGCATCTTACCTGGACATTTGTTGCATTTCTTGCTTCATCTTGAGTAAGACTTCTTCTAATTTCTCATTCTAAGCAGGTTGAAAAATAATGTACATTGTTTGGACAATGTGTATATAACCACAAGAGAGCCAAATACAATTATTTATTACAGCATTAGAGAAGCAGCTAAATGTCTCCCTTACCCTTTGCTGGTAATGTGCCAATAGTCTCTTTTGGTGCCTTGCCTGGAATAGTACCACCTAAAAAGACAACTGAATTTACCTCTTCACAAATGTCAGGTTGTGCTACATTGAGTAAACTCATACCCCCAATCAGTTCCTACATTACTCTTTCAAAAACTAACAATTTTCAATAAAACATTTGTGTGCCATGGCATATAGTACGCATTAGCATTACCTTGCTAATCTCTGTGAAGTGTTTAGTCGCCACAGAGTTGATGTCAGAGAAGAGGGATTTTACCTCAGTGCTACTCTGTGAAAATAAAGATTTAAAAGTTTCACAACCACTGAGACTAAAAGACAACGTTATAATCTATATACCTAAGATATTGCTACTTACTTTGTCTGTGAGAGGGGCCACTTGACATTTTGCTTTACATATAATGCATTCCCCTTGCTTGCCTGAAAGGAAAGTTCATATGAAAAAAAAGAAAAGAAGAAAAGAAAGTTTAAATGTAATAAGCTATTAAATTAATATCACAATCAACACAATACAAGCACTGGAAAACTGCATGGAAGACTGTTTGTCATGATTATGGTCTGTGTCTTTCTGTAAACATCACTCAAAGACCAGCAGGGGTCCCTGTCCCCTCATGTTCAGCCTGTGTGTAAGCAGGCCTAGTAGGAGCAAGATAAAGCTTTATGTCTGAATATTCTGAGTAGGTGCAAGATACATCTTTATATCTGAGTTCCTTTAAAACATTTAAATGTTGAACTTGATTAAATTCTCAAGATATAACATATACATATATATTATAGGGTGTTCACACAGATAATTATGTTTTCACTTTAGATTACAAGAAATGTATCCATCACATAGAGAATTGTATGAGAAAAACAATGGTCCAAACCCCATGGTTCTATAATGTATGGTTCAAAAGTTATCAAGGTTTACCTCTTTACATACACATGCCAATTACTGGAATTTAGTCTCACCTTTCTGAAAGCACATGTTGCAGATGACATGGCCACAGGTTGTCACTGCTAGTTTGTGATCACCGCCAGGAGGACGGAAGCAGGAGTTGCAGCAGATCCAGTAAGCCATTTTCTGTTGCTAAAAGATAATGTTGATGAACTACACCACAAAGGCCCTCATGCGTTGCTTGCTTATGAATTGTAAAACACTGTTGGTGCCACTCATAAAACTTCTGAGCAACCAATAGCTAGCTAGCGAAGTTAGCATTTTCATGTCAATGTTAGCCGTTAGAAAGCTAACTAAAAAGCTTCCAATCTGTTTGCTAACAAATAACGGGTCTTATCTGAGAGTTCACAATCACAGTTCTTGCTACTTTATGCGGGCACATAAAGACCCCTTGTTGTTTATTTTAATCAACTAATTAAATGGTCAAACTTACTTGCCACTGTTGCGTATTAGCTTGTCAGCTAACTAATGATTTGAAATCCCAATCATCGTTGTCTGTTTTGATTGTGGTATGCGTGCTATCAGTTAGTAACAATAGCTACGTCATGACGTCCTCAACATTCAGAAGTTGTTGTTTTCAGAGGTTGGTTAATAGGGGAGCTCGGGGAGCTATAGCTCCCCTAGTGGTGACATGAGCTCCCCTGGAAACGTGGTTTGTGACATTTTGGGGGAGCTCTAAAATATTGATATGATAGCCAAATAAATGCTATTTTGGTCATGGTATTTCTCAAATCGGTAAAATAAGGGGACAAAATAATAATAATAAAAAATATGTTTTTATGATTCATGAAAAAAACCGATTTTACCGCGCTAGCCTAGAGCCGCTCGGAGCGTGGGGGCACTGTCTGCAGGCATCCACTACCCCAGTGTTTTTCAACCACTGTGCCGTGAGAGATCATCAGATGTGCCGTGGGAAATGATCAAATTCCACTTAATTGGTCCAGAAAAATGAAGGCAAAAAAGATTTCATACAGCTCTCGTATGGTTGCGCATAGGTGGTAGGCCTGTAGGTGGCGGTAGCTCGATTAATAGCTTAATCTGACGTTGTTGATTTGTATATATTTAGAGAGAATTAGAGATGCGGGCAGACAAGTGACAATGCTAACAACAAAGATGAATACATTTGAAGAAAGATCCTGCTGCACCGACTCCATTGTGCTTTTATGGTAAACTTTGTAAAAACAAGACCTCTGAAAAGCCGCTTATATGCAGCATTATGTGAAGAGATGGGAGCCCAGCATAAAACGTTGATAATCCATACGGCGGTCCGATGATTGTCCCGCGGAAAAGTGCCGCCCGCGTGTTTGAGTCACGGGAGGAGCTGAAAACCTTTTTAACTGATGAGAAGTGTGATGACGCAAAGATGCTTGCAAGTGACAAATTGTGCGCGAGGCTCGCATACATGGCCAACATACAGGGCCAGGCTTCGCACTGAGTGAGTATAACACGTTCTTATAATGTTACGTATATGATAGGCTACTATGTATCATTTTGTAACATTTGGGATGGCGGTGTGCCGTGGCATTTTTTCAAGGTAAGAAATGTGCCGAGGCACAAAAAAGGTTGAAAAACACTGGGTTAATAGACAACACAATGTATACATTTTTAAATGCCCAACATTAATGTGTCCAACATTAATGCCCAACATTAATGTGTCCTGGGCAGTTGTGTGAAATTAATAGAAACAAACGTTTTCTTTTTAAGTTTATTGATTCATACATACATGTTATCAACACATAGACTTAAGGTCTCTCATGGTTTGAATGTTGTTGAGTTGATGTTAGATCTCCACTTTGGACCACTTTGTATTGAACATTCAATACATCTTAACATCTGACATCTTCCCTTAGCCAAGCTTATCATACCAGCTTCTTTGCAATAAGGAAGTCTTTCAGCCTTTTAACTTGCCAGAATCCAACTAATAGTAGAATGGAAGTCTGCACTATAGCCCACCACAGAACATTCCCATTAGTCTTTTCACTCATCAGACGGAAGGTCTCCTCTTGTTCCTGTGAATTAAAGGTGGTAATGGATAGTTAAGTCATAAGTTCTTGGTTGAACAGGATGTGTAGTTTAGAACCTGGACCTTAAGGCCAATGCTAGTGTGCAGGGACAGACTGGGACAACGAAACGGCCCTGGACTTTCAACCAACAGCGCTGGACTTGTTCATGATCATTTGTGTGATTGTGAACTGAAGGTTTACCCTCTGGAAGTTTTGCTGCTTGCCGATGTAGTAGATCTGGTCCACCAGGTGCTCCAGACTGTACTGCATATTTTGGACCGTGTCTTTGGCCTTGACAGCAGCAGGGTCAATGGTGTGTTCTCCTATCTGAACATCTAAATGAAGCCTCTGTGTTTGGAGATATTAGAATATATCAGAATTGTTCAAGTTGTCCAGCAAGACAGTCCACAGTTCATTCAAAGTATCAGAGGAGGCTGAACTCACCAGCTTTTCACCGGCGAAAACTGAAAACCTTGTAGAGTTGGACTGCATACACAAGAAATGTTGTCCAGACGCGTGGGATGTGAAAGTGAATTTACCTTTTCTTCCATATCTTTTTGACATCAATATCTGGAACCACAAATTAAAGTTTCTCTCTGTGAATCAGAAATCGTTTGATAAAATCAGAAAAAGCAAACACATGTTTGTGTTTAGGGAGTGTGCTGGGTGATAACTATCCCTAGAAGCATTACCTCGTGATCTGGGTCTCGCACAGTCACCATGAGGCCAAGATGAGGGGAGTTTGTTTGCTTTTCCTTATCCCAACGCTCTAATCGGAAATAACCTGAGAAAAATACAAAATACAGGCAGTAGCCTATAAGCCAATATTCTGAGACTGAGTAGTTGGCGTATGATCATTTTATGAATTTAGTTTGTTGATAAATGTTTTATTATGTCTCAATGCACTTGTCTTGAACAAGTTATGTTCTACTGCAAATGGATGGCCTAGTTGTTGAAACGTGAACCTCTTCCAGTTTAGAAATTCCCATTAGAACTCAGTATACTTCTCATTACTCTTCTTTACTTCTTCTTTACTTCTCTGTCCCATTTGCCATCCATATGGCATAGTGCAGGGGAGGCTGGTGGAGGTAGAAATCAGAGGACGGGCTCATTGTAATGCATGGAATGGAATGAGAAATTCCAATCTATTGTAAACTATTTCTCATTCTATTCCATGCATTACAATGAGCCTGTCCTCCGATTTCTGCCTCTTCTAGCCTCCACTGGCGTAGTGCCTTTCTCTCTCTACAACCACTCCTGAGACTAACCTGTGACCAAGGTGTCCACTGGGATCTCCTCAATGAGGCACTTCTGCTCCACTTCCCCCAGTTTAAAGAACATGGCAGCTGTCAGTGCCAAGTAGCACTGCATCAATATTCCGATGCGGCAGATACACATTTTCATCTACGAGATATTGAAAACTCTAATGAGTCAGCTGTAGTTCTTCTGTTCTGTTAGCTAGTGGGCTGGCGACGATTATGGTGTGAGTAGCTGACAGCTGCTGTTTCAGTGACTTTCCACATTGCGCATGTGAGTGGTCAACAGAGAAACTGATAAGTCTGAGGTTTAGGGAAAGCCCAAGTGATAAAGACACTGGAATAGTTTACTTATTAAGCACACTGTAACACAATGAAATTCCACTCTCATAGCATCTGTAAAGGTTGTCATCCCTCAAAGCCAAGGACCTGTTCTCTTTTTACTGCTACTTTTCCCAGTAATTTTACTTCAGTTGTTATTGGTTTGAAATGAAACCAACACTGGAGAAGCAACCAGGAAATGTACAAAGCAGAATCCAGTCCACTTATGCCAAGATGCAGGTTTTTCTGTTGCCTTTGAGTTTTCTGTGGGTTTGAAGGAATTTTGAATGAATGAATGAATGAATGAATGGTCTTTATTGTCATTGCTATAGTACAGGTACCAAACAACGAAATTTAGGAGGGGTGGCTCCCCTGGTGCTAGGAAACAAAAAAAAAACAAAAAAAAACAAGAAGGGAAGGAGCTGGTTTACATAAATAAAGGCTATGTACACTATCCACTATACTATACTGTACAGATAGACGACTAGGGTTGTCATATTGCACATAGTGTTATTGCACATTCATTTAAAGTGTTGCAGTTTGCAGGCTTGAAATGTACATATTTGTGCCTCAGCACTACACCTGATTTTTTCAGTCCAGCAGCTGCCATCAATCCGTCCAGACTGTCCAGGGCCCAGAACCTAGGTCTTTGCTGTGTTCAGGGCCTGGATGGCCCTGGGGTAGAAGCTGTGCTTCAGTCTGTTTGTCCTTGCGGCCATGGTCCTGTACCGCCTTTTCGAGGGCAGCCGGGCAAAGTGTTCGTACCCAGGGTGGGTTGGGTCTCTGGAGATCTTGGAGGCCTTCCTGAGACAGCGTGTGTTGTACAGCTCTTCCAGAGAGGGGAGGGGGGCGCCGGTGATCTTCTGGGCTGTTCTCACGACTCTCTTTGCTTAGTTAGATAAGCAAAATTAGATTTTGCTGTACTGACATATTACTGTATCAGTAAGGTTTAGGCCCAGTCCCATTCCCCTTTCATACCCCTACGGCTCGTTTTGGAGTGCCACTCACTTTGGAGCCAAGCCCTTGGAACAGAGCCACAAGGAGCAGTGGTTGAAATCTTCCCCTATGAAATGGGAAAAACCTTCAAGACCCTGAAACGTCATCAGTCGTATCATAGAAAAGCATTGACGCTCACAATTCATTGACGACTTAAGTTTCATCCTATCAATCGATCAAACACGTCATTAAATAAAAAAGAACAATGCTTCATTACCAGGCCAGTTCATGACAGAATAGCGGTGCTCTGTAGGCTAGCAATCCATGCTCCTTCGGCTGAATTTTAGTTACATTTCGGGTGTCATATGCCATCAAAGGGGGAAAATGCAACATGGAAATATGTCAAAATGCGTGACTATCATGCACAAATCAGCTCCAATTTATTTTTAATGGCGTTCCGAAATCCGATGTGACAGGAACTCTGGAGAAACAGCCGTTGTCCACGGTGTTAGTCAGCTACATGATAAAACCCATTGTGGAGAGCAGAGTCTGGTGAGTCTGGTGTTCTATATCGTGGAGCTCCGCCCCATAGGGGAGCTCTGCTCCTATTGGTTTACCCGCTACCTAAAGTAGCCAATGACTGAATTTTTCAATGTCTGCGCCCGCCCTGGGGTGCTATATAAAGGGGCGTCCTTCGCTCCCTCATTCTCCCAAAAAGTTCAGCACGGGTTGAATCTGAAGACTGAGAAGGACGACTACTAGACTGGAGGACCCGCCAGCCTTTCCCTTTGAGATGGATCGTCCGCCGCCGCCGATAAAGAAGTTTTTCCGGGACTCCTGCCGCTGCCGCTCCCTAGCAGCGGAGGACGGACACGACTACTGCCACGTCTGCCTCGGCCCCGAACATGCCGAGGCGGCGTTGGTCGCCTCCCCCAGCTGCCTCCCCTGCTCTCTCCTTTCCGTCGAGGACAGGAGTAGGAGGATGGCCTGGTTCAAGGAGAGCGTTCCCCTGACGGGCGCTATCTCGGAGATGCTATCCGACTCGGATAACTCTGCCGATGATATGTCCGGACAGGCCCCAGAGCGGCGTTCTGGGCGGGCGACTCCCCGAGTAGGGATGGTCCCGCCCGCTCAGCCAGCCCTGATACCAAACCGCCCTCAGCCAGCTGTGTGGTCGGCGTCGGTGTCAGGGTCAGAGAGCTCTGATGAGGGCGAGCGGCAGGTAGAGGCTCACGAGCTCCCCGCCATCGCCCCCCCATCACTCCTCCACGACTTCCAGGGCCTCCTGGAAGCTGCGGCGGATGTGTTGGGGATCCCCCGTCCTGCCTCCCCTCCCCCAACGACGGAGTCCTTCTGGGAGAAGGAATTGTTTTACGGGGGGAGGGCGAAACGACAGGACCAACCTCCTAACGCTGTCCTCCCAGGCTTGGATAAGTTTGTGGAGGACACGTGGAGGGAACCACTCACAAGCAGGGCGCCGGTAAAGGCGTTCCTGCCCTTTACTAGAGTGGAGGGACTCGCGGAGGGGATGACCAATGGCTCCCCACCGCTCGAACCAGCGCTGGCGGCCTACTTGGTGCCGGGGTCCAGCGCTTGGTCGGTGCCCAAGAAACCCACGCTGCCTAACCAGCGTGACAAATTTAACGCCGCCCTGGTGGACAAGAGCTACGCTCTCGGTGCCCAGGCGGCAGCGGCGGCGAATAACATCGCCATGTTTACCGCTGCCGTTGCGAAGCTCACCGCAGACCGACCCGACGGTCTGTCTGCGGCGGAGACGGAGCTCCTGAGCAAGCTCAGTGCAGCGACGATGCACCTGGCCCAGGGCGTCGCGACCTGTGGAGGTCGCCTGATGGCAAATGCGGTGGTACAGCAGCGGCAAATGTGGCTGTCTCTTACCACCATGACCGGGGCGGACCGGATGGCCCTGCTGAATGCTCCAATAGAGCGACAAGGGCTATTCGGTACCGCCATGGATACCATGACGAAGCGCCTGGCCGCGATGGAGGAGGCTAAAAAGCACCTGGCCAGACACCTCCCTCTTCAGCGACCTTCCACCTCTTCTTCTTCTTCCGCAGGTAGACCGTCAGTGACGGCGACTGCGAAACGGAGGGCGCGGCGTAATGCAGGGTGGGCTCCGCCTCTGCCGACGGCGCCATACCCTACTCAGGCTTCCCAGCCTCCGCCGCCGACCACCGAGGGTGCCCGCTTCGGCCCCCCACGGCAGCGTAACCCCCCCACAGCATGGCGTGGGGGTAAACGCAAGAGGAATGCGTGACTGGCGGGGGTTCGGTAATGACCCCGCCACCGCTTTCACTGGCGGGAGGGTCGGTGATGACCCCCACCAGTTGTTCCTACCTCAAAAAAATAAAGAGGCAAAAGAGGGTAAATCCCCACATTACTTTTTCAGTAAAGGTGGCTTTTTCCATGCAATCTACCAGAGCGGAGACCCACCTGCCTTGTCAGAGTGTGGTCGGATCGCTACCGAGTAGAAACAAGACGGAGACTGGCCCAGCTTACCGGCGTGTGGCCAGTTTTCTGCATAACAGTAGAGACGGGCCCAGCTTACCGGCGTGTGACCAGTTCTCTGCCTAACAGGCTTACCCCTATCACGACACGAAGCGGGTTAAACACCCCTGTAGGTCGCCGTATAGAGGGACTGTTATCTACCAGAGCGGTGACCCACCTGCCTTGTCAGGGCGTGGTCCAATCGCTACCGGTTAGAAACAAGGGCGGAGACTGGACCAGCTTACTAGCGTGTGACCAGCTCTCTGCCTAACGTTTTTACCCCTATCACGACACAATAGAGGTTAAACACCCCTGTCTGTAGCCGTATAGAGGGGTCGTTATGTACATCAAAAACCCCTCCTTGTCTATCAGGACCTGGCCCAGCTCGTGAGCGTGCGGCCGGTTCTTTGATTATCAGGCATAATAAACCTGCGTCAATAAAGAGCATTGTTACACATAACAAACACTCTTTACAGACGGCAGCCCATCCCTTCGAAATGACCCCGCCTTGGGCTGTGCCACCTCCTCGGTGTACAGCGGCGGCTGGGATCATACAGAAATTCTAGTTTTTCTGTCGACTGCACCACAACAGACGGTCCAGCCGCTGTTGTTGCGTTATGCAGAATGGCTAGAAGGGACAGGTATTCTGTCGGGCTGACTAGACAGGACATTGAGGAGGGGATATGCACTACAGTTCATTCAGCCTCCTCCGCCCTTCAGGGGCATGAGAGAGACTGTTTGTTGTCCTGCCCGATAAAGACAGGTGCGCTCCAGGAGGAGATTACGAATCTCCTAACAAAGGGCGCAGTGACATTGGTTCCGAGGGACCAGTGAGACATGAGGTGGTACTCCTCATATTTCCTTGTCCCAAAGAATTCGGGAGACATGAGACCCAGACTAGATTTAGGGTCCTCAACGAGAGAGTGGCGAAACGCCCCTTTCGTAGATACCTGAGGGTCGCGTATTTCGTGTGCCAATCACAGAGTGGCACAGGAAATTCCTACGTTTTACTTTCCAAGGGAAGGTTTACGAGTACACGCGCCTGCCCTTCGGGTACACGCTTGCTCCTCGAATTTTCTCCGAATGCGTGCAGACAGCACTCGAACCACTGAGGCGAAACGAGATACGCATATTAGCATATCTCGGCGACCTACTGGTCTTGGCCCAATGCCCAAATCGAGCCATTCGGGACGCAACCTCACTGGTGCAGCACCTCACTCAGCTGGGGTTAGCTGTAAACTGGACAGAGAGTGCTCCGTGGCCGGTTCAACAGTTTTCCTATCAAGGCATTCAGTTGGATACTGCCGAGATGAAGGCCAGTTTATCGGCACCACGGAGAGCGACACTGACGTCAGCTCTCCGGGTGTGTCGAGTGACAAATACGATCACCACTCTGTCAAGGAGGTCTTTACTAGGACTGATGTCTACAGCCCATGTAGTGGTCCCCTTAGGCCTGTTACACATGCGCGGACTGCAGAGGCGGTTCGCAGGACTGCGACTGATTCCAGTGAGACGCCGTCGCAGGTTGATTGTAATACAGAGATCGGTTAAAACCGACCTGAGCTACTGGAGAGACCCGCGCGCCATCGCGGAGCTGTCTGTTATCACGGGGAGGCCCGAGGGACGACGACTGGAGGTTAGCACCCTCCATTGTGTCGCTGATTTGGGCATGGTTCGGGCAAGCAGAAGTGGTTCTGTTTGCGTCACGGACGAATGCGCAGTGTCACCTTTGGTTCTCCCTGCGGCCTGCGCGAACAGGACAACCCGCCATTGGGAGTCGATACATTCGCACACCACCCATGGCCGAGGGTCCTGTTATACGCGTTCCCACCCCTGACATCTATCCTCCCACTGTTGGCACGAGTGAGGTCAGAGAGGCTAGAGTTAATTCTTGTAGCCCCGGACCGTCCCGGAGCCCCGTGGTTTCCGGAACTGATGGAGATGTTGGTAGAGGGCCCATGGCCCATACCTCATCGACAAGATGCACTCTCTCAAGCCGGAGGCTTGGTGAAGGGGCCGCCTATGAGGGGGGGCCCCTCATGGCCTGGTTACTGAGAGGGATTGTTAGAACGCAGGGGTCTGACAGACGCGGTCATTCAGACCATTCAGAGTGCGCGCGTGCAATCCACTGCAAAGGGATATGCGGCGCGCTGGCGAGTTTTACACAGTGGTGTGAGGGACAGGACGTTGACCCTGTCTGTTGTCGGGTCGAAACGTTCTTGTGCTTCTTACAGTCGCTGTTGACAAGAGATTGGCGGCAGGAACTATTAAGTTTTACGCTGCCATCTCAGCTTGTCATGAGGGTTGCGTTTTATTGTCTCTCAAGACGAGTCTACTCCTCGCCTTGACTACGGCTGAGCGAGCAAGTGTTTGTGCGCTCTCTCGTCACGGGCAGATTGTTTGATCATGTCTGATGACGAAACAAAAGCTGGATTACGCCCTAACCCGGTTTTTATCCCTACGGATAATCGTGTTTTTTAGGGTTCAGAGCTGTGCTCTGAGCGCCTTTTGTCCTCCTCCTCACGACGGAGAGAGGGAGAGGCGTTTTACATTGTATTGTCCGGTGCGCGCGTTGGCACAATAATGTGAAGCGCACGACAGGACTGAGATCTTCTCCCCGGCTTCTGATCTGCTATGGCGGACAGAAAGCTGGGACACCACTCTCAAAGCAGAGGCTGTCCCTTTGATTTTGCGAGGCTATTAGCCTCGCATACGAATCGAAGGGGCAGTCCTTGCCGACACAGGGGCATGGCCACATCAGTGGCCATTCTCAGGGGAGTGGGAGTGGAGGAGATATGTGTGGCGGCGTCTTGGTCGTCGCCATCACTTTTATATGGTATTACTTGGAAGATATTTCTTCCTCATCCTTTTCTTATTCTGTCCTCAGTTTTGCTGATGACTGATGTAGTGGGGAAGGCACTTGGATTACCCTAGTCATGGGGATTCTATTCAAGTGCTGTCAGGATGAATACGGATGTGCCTGGGAAAGGGACCCTCCTCCAGGACATGTTCCGTTAGATCAGCAACCCTACGTGCTCACGTAAGGGTTAGGTCAGTGATATTCTTCCTCAATCCTTTCCCATTCTGTCCTCATTTTGCTGATGACTGATGTTGTGGGAAGGGCACTTGGATTACCCTGGTCATGGGGATTCTATTCAAGTGCTGTCAGGATGAATACGGATGTGCCTGGAGAGGGGACCCTCCTCCAGGACATGTTCGGTTAGATCAACAACCCAACGTAAGGGTTAGGTAAGTGATATTTCTTCGTCATCCTTTTCTCATTCTGTCCTCAGTTTGCTGAGGACTGATGTAGTGGGATGGCACTTGGATTACCCTGGTTGGGGATGCTATTCAAGTGCTGTCAGGATGATTACGGATGTGACTGGGGAGGGGACCTCCTCCAGGACATGTTCCGTTAGATCTACGACCCTGCGTGCTCACGTAGGGGCTAGATCAGTGGAGCAGACTCGGTGTGGGTTGGGCCAACTTTTTAAGGTTGTCTTGAACCAACATCAGTGGTCAGCTCCGGGTGCCGCTGAGATTGTTTTCGGATTAATAGTCTCAGTGGGGGTACATTTGGCCTCGCTCGCTCCGCCTAAACCAATAGGAGCAGAGCTCCCCTATGGGGCGGAGCTCCACGATATAGAACGATAGTTATGGAGATAGACTCCAGTTCTATGAGTGGAGCGGAGCCCCATAGGGCTGCTGGCCCACTTCGACTCGTTCAAACCCGGCTGTTTTTGTATATGTTTGGGAGAATGAGGGAGCGAAGGACGCCCCTTTATATAGCACCCCAGGGCGGGCGCAGACATTGAAAAATTCAGTCATTGGCTACTTTAGGTAGCGGGTAAACCAATAGGAGCAGAGCTCCCCTATGGGGCTCCGCTCCACTCATAGAACTGGAGTCTATCTCCATAACTATCGTTGCTCACTGCTCTCCACACCCATCAATAATGAATGAATGAATGAATGAATGGACTTTATTGTCATTGCTACAGTACAGGTACCAAACAACGAAATTTAGGAGGGGTGGCTCCCCTGGTGTTAGGAAAGGAAGAAAAAAAAAAAACTTTTAGAAAAAGAAAAAATCACAAGAAGGTTAGGAGCTGGTTTACATAAATAAAGGCTATGTACACAATCCACTGTACTGTACTGCACAGATAGTACAGTGCGTTATTTAAAGTGTCACAGTTTGCAGGCTTGAAATGTACATGTTTGTGCCTCAGCACTACACCTGATTTTTTCAGTCCAGCAGCTGCCATACAATCCGTCCAGACTGTCCAGGGCCCAGAACTTAGGTCTTTGCTGTGTTCAGGGCCTGGACGGCCCTGTGGTAGAAGCAGTTCTTCAGTCTGTTTGTCTTAGCGGCCAGCGTCCTGAACCTCCTTTTCGAGGGCAGCCTGGTAAAGTGTACGTGCCCAGGGTGGGTCGGGTCCCTGGAGATCTTTGAGGCCTTCCTGAGACAGCGTGTGTTGTACAGCTCTTCCAGAGAGGGGAGGGGGGCGCCGGTGATCTTCTGTGCTGTTCTCACTACTCTCTGTAGCGCATTTCTCTCCGCTGTTGTGCAGCTGGAGAACCAGTTGCAGATGCCGTAGGTGAGGATGCTCTCCACTGCGCCGCGGTAGAAGGCCACCAGTATCTCCTGCTTGTTGTGTTCCTTCCTGAGGCATCTCAGGGTGTATAGCCGCTGTTGTGCCCTCTTGATGGTGCCTTTTGTGTTGTCCTTCCAGGTCAGGTCATCCCGCATGTGATGTCCCAGGAATCGGAGGGTTGAGACTCTCTCCACGCTCTCTCCGTCGATGAGCAGGGGCTGGATCTCTGACTTTTTCCTCCTGAAGTCTACGATGAATTCCTGGGTCTTTGACTTGTTCAGCAGCAGGTTGTTAACCTTGCACAGCTTGCTCAGTTGCTCTACCTCATCCCTGTACGCCGCCTCGTCCCCCCCCCGAGATACATCCCACTACGGTGGTGTCGTCTGCAAACTTTACGATGTAGTTGCTGGGGTGGACGGGGGTGAAGTCGTGGGTGTAGAGGTTGTAGAGGATGGGGCTTAGCACGCAGCCCTGGGGGGACCCAGTGCTGAGGCTGAGGGCTGTGGAGGTGTGGGGGCCCACCCGCACCCTCTGGGGGCGGTCGGTCAGGAAGTCCTTGATCCACGCACATAACAATAACATTCCATAATAACAACTGCTAGGATTGCGGGTTGTTTTTGTTTAATAAGTGCCACAGCTATAGCGTCATATGCCATCAAAGGGGGGAAATACGACATGGAAATATGTCAAAATGCGGGACTATCATGAACGGATCAGCCTTAAAACATGTAACATTAGATACAGATGCAACAGCATCAACCACACCAGACAACTCTGAATTTACATTAAATATGTCTACCATCATCCACTTCCAAACACCACAGGTAAGAATTTATTTCTAAATAAACTGTTCTGTTCTGGAAATGTGAATCGCGCTTCGATGGTGTATTTCTATGGTTGGGTCAGCATAGACACCAACAGCAAACATCGGCAAACAAGTTCTATAATACATTGAAATTACATTAAACTCATGGTTATCAAAAATGTTCTAATCTTTATTAAGAAGAAAAAGTAATTACTTTTGTGGTTGTCTTCCACATTGCCTAGAGCAATGTGGTAGATGATTCGCAAGGCATTCTGGAACGTAGAACCATGGCTACGAACGGAGTCTGGTCTCCAAACGGAGCCGTGAAAAGCCCTACCCCTTTGCCCTACCCCTACATGAAAACAAGAACTGGGACACCCCTGCCCTACATGTGAACGCTCAAAACGGAGCTGTAGGGGTGAACTGAGCCCTAGGGGTGAATTGGGATTGGGCCTTACTGTATTACATTCTTAAGTAATCATCCTCCTAATCCACAAACACAGACAAGTTACCTTACTTGGGTACATGAAAGTGAAGAAAATAAAATGCAATAGTTTACATGTTTAGTTTATTGAACACGCAAAGAGACAAAAACCTACAAAAATCTGGCACTTTTTTTTTTGTTTCTCTTTGCCAATACATCAATAGCATGAAAGACTATGAGATTGTCCCACTTTATACTGTACAGTACAGGTCAGAATCCTGTAAATAAATATACAATTTGACTCTGAAGAGATCATTAAGGACAACAATGCCCTCTCTGTAAACACTTTACATTTAGAACATTACATACATGTAGGACAGTACTTGTAATTTAACTGCATCTTACAATATAATTGCAATCTATTGCAAGAAATTGAGCTATTTGATTTGGAACACCTTGATTTCCTTGTTCTGAGATTTTAAGAGTGCTTAGGCTAGACTGCCTTTGCATCCATAATAATTATTAATTCCAGTCTGCACTGTCTAGTAGTGGCTAACCCAGATATCCCATTGACACAACAATGGCAACATTTTAAGACAACCTTGCCTCTTTGGCATCATAAAGAATCACTGGTGAGCTATTTATCAAATAGCCCAGTGAATTGGAGGCCCAGAGAAAAGGGTCCATCTTTATACTTTGGGCTTCTTCAATGAATTTGAGGGGCGTCCCCTCGCACGGCCTTGTCTCCGGCGACGCCCATCTAGTCATAAGCAGTTGTCAGGGCTGCATTTCTTGTCCTCCTCCAGTAGGGGGCAGGCTGCTCCGTTGTTGGCTGGGTGCATGTGGATGTAGCGTGTCCTGTGCTTTACTCCTGAATCCCCGCACTTGCCATTGCACAGGCCCCAGGGGGACCACACTGACACCTCACAGTCCAGAGGGGTATCTAAAAGGGAAGAAATAACAAGCATTCTGTTAACAATGTCCATTGAGACAGGGATAGTTCACAAAGTTTGTCAGACCACAAAAGTAGCCAGAAGTTAAGATACTGTAAGTCCATGTCCTATGCTGTCTGTTCTGTAGATACAGTCTGAAAGCGTTTTGGATCTTTTTCAAATGAAATTAAGAAGATTTCAAGTGCTATGTAGAATGTAGCCTAGTTGTTAGGTTGTTTGCAAGGTTTTAAATTAAATAGTTAGCTTATTTATTCTCCTGCCACGGTACATTATGTAATGTAAAATGTTCTGGAAAGACATTTATTGAATAGCCTAATGAAATGTAAAAACTCCACTTGTATGCATTTTTTTGTCCTGCAAGGCCTCCGCCTCCCCCGTTATGAGCTTGTAAAATGTTGATATCTATCACAGATTGGGTTTGTTAAAGAATTAGAAAAGCAGAAGGATGGAACATGGAAATAAAAGCATGGCTGGACATTACCTCTCCTTTGCTTCCATTACAAACACACCCTGAGTGCTGAGTGGCAGGAAACCTCTGATGCCTTTGGCCCCAATTATTTTGTTTGTTGCCAGGTTGCCATGAGCACAGAGGAGCAACTCTCCCTGACTCAGACTTAGTGCTGGGGCACAATGGATTTGATTACCACAAGGTGTTTTTTCTTTCTTTCTGTTTCTCAGTTCAAATGCCAGATGGGTCTGCACTGTTTTCTTACATTCACCTCACTTTCTATTGGTACCACACATTGGATAAATTGCATATGTTTAACCATCCGTTTTTTTTGTCCTTTATCAGATGGGTGTTTTGAGGTGGAATATACTGTAGGTTTCAACTGTTAGTTTGCTGTTCAGTCACAGCATTGTGGTGGGACATGGGATATGGAACAATATTTCGGAGGCTTACTTATAAGGGATTCTTCTATTTCATTGCCGGTGGGGATCTGGTTGGACTGGGTGGCCTCCATGGGTATGCTGCTGATCTGGTTACTCTTGATCTTGGTGAGGGTGACCTTGGCAATGGGGGGCAGGTGCTTCAGCCTGGGGTAGTAGAAAGAGTTGGCAGGGTGGCTTGGCGAAGATGATGTAATCTGGAAAGGAAAAGATTTAGTCAGTCATCAACATTGCCTTTGTTAGGCGGTACAAATATGGTGTTATGGTCGGTACCACCATAATGGTGACGAAGCTCTGAAGGGGTTACAGTACCTGTGTCACTTTGTCCTGAGGAATGGTCTCAAAGTTTGGGGAGGAGAAGGTGAAGCCACTATCTGTGCCTGCATCGAAGGGCTGCAGGTCCAACGTAATGTTTTCCTTCCACTGGTCACCCTCACACAAGTTCAGGCTATCCACTCCCACAAACCAGTCAGGACTGGGGACTATCCGCACAATGAAGGACAGCTGGAGAAATAGAGAGGGATGGTCCGGATGGTTTATGTTATGTGGTCATTTGTAAGAGTCAGTTAAATAGTATGCCAGAAATGTGGACACCCACAGTCAAAACAGCAATCTCAAGCCGCAGAGTTTTCCTTCACTACCGAGTTCCAACAACAACAATATATTGTTGTTTTTTGACATAGTTGCAGACTATTTATTGACTTGCATCTTTTATTTGCTACCTGGAGGGTCATAACTACAAAATGTAGCTCAGGTCAGACTAGTAAACTCTCATAGTATACCTAGTGGCACTCTCATAAATACCATTGAAATTAGAAGTAGGCCCAATGGTCTAAAACATTTTGTGAAATTATTATAAACCCCCTGTGTAGAATGCGCACATCAGCATTGTTTGCATGGTCTCAATTCAAAGTGCCTTTAAAAAGGTTTTATTTAAAAGGTTCAGGTTTCTCCTGAACAGATTTAGAGATGCCTGTCTTTTAAAAGTCGAGGAACTTACGAAAGAGTGCCTTGCGAAGACCTCAAATTCTGAGGTCATCTGGCCCGTTCCCCCGAGCACCGCTGGAGCGGAGAACAGCCCGTAGACGCTCTGGATGCGTTCCCCGGCTGCCTCCACTTCCTTCATCAGAGTCCAGGCCTCGCCCTTCTCAGAGAACTCTCTCACCCCGTTGCTGGCGAAGACGTTCCTTTGCCAGATATGGTAGTCGGAGCTGTGGGTCACCCCTGGCAGAGGGATCAACCATCAGATTGATTGACATGACATCTAATCTCCTCATCTTAAAGACATGTCTAATGCAAATTGACCATAAATCTGCCAGACGTCTCATACCGTCTCATATCTACTCATACCATGTTTTATTCATCAATTGAGGGGTTCTCTTGGAGGACAGAAGCCATTCAGAGTGTTCTATTACTTACCGATGAGAGGGGACCACTGGGCGGGGGGTCGGTAGATGGGGTACTGTTTGGGGAAGGCAGTCTGGCTCCACTTGCCCGTAAACACCAGGCTGTACTTGGCAGTCGAGTCCGCAGTGCACACTGGTTCCACGGTCACAGGCATCGGATGGACACTCCCCAATAAGGTCAGGGTGAGGGACAGGGTCAGGGTAGCTAGCCAGTGGATCACACTGTGATGGCAGACATTCATCACGGTTTCCATGCTTGGTACTGGGGCTAGAGAAGCAAGGGAAGGAATGGAGAGCATTTTAGATTCCGTTGTTGCATGACTGTGCAAGCAACCACACTCTCCGTATTGGTTTTAACTAAGTGGCCAAATGACTCAGGAGGAAAGAATTGTTATCCCTAAAACATTTTCCGGTGTTTCACTCCTGCCCTTATGTAAACCCAATTAAACAGTGAGGGACAGTGAAATGCAAAAAAATCTAATATGGTCAAATCAGAACCCAGATGTCTTTATTACTGTGAGATAATTCTTAGTTGTTTACTGAAGCAAAACAACGACTTCTATTAAGGCACACATTGTTAATGCAAAGTCCACTTGGCTATTATTATATTGACTACCTGTATGCATCGAGGACCGTAATCTGCATAGAATTTCTAATATGGCTTAGTGAGAATTTAATTATTCTTATGCTGACAATGAAAGTCGTGCAATTTAACAAGAGGCAACAATATATGAGTGATTGCACATTCTTCTTGCATTGATAGAGCAATTGCTGACAACATACAGACAAGTGACAAATTATTACAATTACAGTTCTCTGCCTCCACACATTCTATATTTCATGCATGCTTGTCAGCTCCCCACTACACAGACATCAACCTGATCCTCAGTAACAGTAGCAGCGTTCCCAGTGCATGTCAGGACAGTGACTGTATGGTACTCACTGAGTTTGCAGATAGATGAGGTTCTGTTGAAGTGAAGTGGAGGAGAGGAGAGGAGAGGAGACCACCTGTGCTTGTGGCTGTCTTGAGGAGTGACTGCGAGACCTGAACATTTCCCTCAGCTATTTAAGCCGTTCCAGAGGGTCCCCCCTCACAGTCAAACAATATCAATAACCTCCTGATCCCTCCCAGCCCCACTGATGCATACAGCATGCGCTACATTAGTGCTCCCCCTCCCAGGTCCTCCCATGGTGTGACTTTAATAGATCATAGTTGGAAACAGAGGATGCTGGGTTTTCTTTTTTTTTTCTCTCTTTTTTTTTTTTACAGGTCTATCCTACAGTGGGAGCAGGGAGGGAAGGGTATGGGACCACGCCTGTGCAGACAGAGCCTCTTGGCTTGTTAGCCAGTGGGTTCGGGGGGTGTTGTGGCTTGGCCTACATCTTAGTAATGGGGAGGGAGGCAGCCAGAGCCCAGCAACCTCATGCTCTAGCCCTGCAGGCTTAAGTAGCTCCAGCCTGCTGTTGTAATTGCTTCCACATGCTCCCGGTTCACCTCCACGGCTGCCCCCACCATCCACCCACTCGCCCTGATCTTTAATTCAGAGAATACTTTTTTGGGGGAGATTCTGTTGATTAAGCTCCATAACAAAACAATGTTTTCAATCAAAAGTGTGGTTTGCCGGTGTTGTAGATAGGTTTTTATTAGATAGGAGTTTATTAATATGTAATATGTACATGTTTGACAATTGTCAGCTTACAGTGCTTAATATGTTGACTATGTTCATATGTCATTGTGACGATGGCATTGTCTGAAATAGCTAATACAGGCATAAAGGTCAGATTCAAGTACTGTGATATCTCTGTATATGCAACGGTTGTCATGAAGGAAATTGTAAATACCAGAGGAAACAGGGTCTGGTTAAATCTAGGTCAAGAATGGCCAGGGTTGCCAGATCTCGGCCTAGACAGGATAACACACACCATTTGCTATTGACGTTGCTCCAGTAGAAAATGAGGTCAATGTCACGCGCTTTGGCTGTTAGTGTTTGGGAAAACACAAAGGTCACTCCACAACCAAATACCATTCACACCTGGACAAAACATTTACACCTTTTAACATCTAGTTTCCCCCTCCGAACAGCACCAAACATTGCCCTTAGGGCTCGTTAAGCAATAATCACCACCAATTTCCAAGTATAATTTCCTTGCTATGTCACTTCCATCAAACTCTCAACCGTCCCGCCACATCTCAGCAGTGATAGAAGCAGCAGACCAGCAGCAGGTGGTCTGACAAGCTGGCCCCTTTTATCTGAAACCCCTGCCAAAGTATACAACTTACTTAAGACTTCTATGTAAACTATTTTTCTCTTCCGTCTTGTTCAACTTGATGATGCTTTTTTCTGTAGGGAAGACTTGATGAGCCATGATTGATTGATTGTACTGGCACTGACACAGACACATCACTGACATATTACTACTGTAATGTCTATCATGTTGGTCTGTGTAGCCTATAGCCTATGGACTATCATTCTCTTCTATCTCTATGTATCTCAATCTCCTCTACCCACCCATCCCCTATGGTCTCTCACGCTGTGTTTCCCAAGTGTTTCCCAAGTTTACTGTAGCTATTGACCCCCAAAGTGAGAGCCCTCTGGTTTTTCCATCATCCTCCACTTCCACCGCAGGGGCCGTCTGACCCCGGCCGGAGGTATAAAGGACATGATTTAGTGGGCCTCTCCCAACAAAACAGAGAGATTTGTTTTCCAGCATGGTAGCCTTTTTTTTACAGGGAACTTCGCCCTAAAACCTTATTTTGATATATGGTGTCTTGGCAGTGTAACAATGTGGTCCAATTTCATTTAGTGAAAGTGCAAAATCCATTTCCTCAGCAGTTGAGAACAGTAAACCCGACTGAGGGGTTTCCAGTGTGTAACTGTGACAAGCATTGCCCAGATGGCCCGGGACAGACCTCTGTTACTGTCGAGCCATATCGACATACGATTGGTATTAATGTGTAGGCGTAGAACATGGAGCAAGGGCATGAGGGGACACACATTATTAAAAAAATATTGTTGTAACACAATCTGATTGGTTCTCAGTCTTAAAATGTTTATAATATTTTGCGGACCTCTAAACATAGGCTACTTCGGAAAGCAATGGCTTTATGTTAAAATATAAAAGGGATTATCATTTCTGTCTCGCTTGCGTCCATTGCAAGTGCTGGTTGTCTGTTTAGTTTCGTTTTCGGAAACCAAACGCAATGTGGCATGCAGGTTGTTTCAATGTGGCATGCAGGTTGTTTCAATGTGGCATGCAGGTTGTTTCAATGTGGCATGCAGGCTGTTTCAATGTGCGCATGCAGGTTGTTTCAATGTGGCATGCAGGTTGTTTAAATGTGCGCATGCAGGCTGTTTCAATGTGGCATGCAGGTTGTTTCAATGTGGCATGCAGGCTGTTTCAATGTGGCATGCAGGTTGTTTCAATGTGCACATGCAGGCTGTTTCAAGTGTGAGCAAGTGTAAGCAAATGTAAGCACAGGTATCGGATATGGGTCATTTTAAAAAGTAGATGTAAGCAGGCGTTAACATTTTTTGGATATAGGCAAAAAATCTGAACTAGGCATTACGACCTGCGGTGTAAATGCAGCCTTTGTGAATTTGTGATTTAGTGATTTTACTTGGTGGAGTAAGAGACTGGTCTTCAGACAGACATACCCCACCAGACACCAGAGCAACTATGGGTTTATTCGCTGTACCCAAAGCAAAAACTCTTATGTATAGATGTTGTACAGTAATGTACAGAGCCAACACGTCAACATGAAATACATTGCTACCACTGCTTACTCAAGTGAACAGCAAGGCTAGTTTTTAAAAGTCATTAAAATGATTCCATAAAACTAAAACCCACATTAATCAGGCGCTATGTGATTTACTGTGCTATGAATGGCTTCCATTATATGCCAAGTGGGATTCAACTGAGATGCAGAGCCAAGCGAAGAGCATGCTATCCAAAAGTTACATAATTTAATTTAATCTCCCACCAAAAAAACATTAAAACAAGCAACAACATCCGTGATCTGTCAGTAAGGATTATCTATTACGGCGTGTTAATTGGTCAGAAATGTAATCCCCACCTGGGACTGGCGCGGTCTCCCCTGTCTCTTATCCTCATCTTTGCTCTAACTAACAGAGCTACGTCAATATTGTCAGCTTGTTGGCTTGGCTGGCTAGCTAGCCATACTGTACAGCCATAGAAATATGCGATGTCCTCCAAAAACAAAATATCTTTTGACATGAACATCAATGGACGTGGGTGGGTCGGAGCACTGTCGTACACACAGATGAGTTCCTAATAGTTTGGAGAGGCGGCGGGGGGAATTAAATTATGTAACTTTTGGATAGCATGCTCTTCATAGGCGCTCTGCATCTCAGTTGAATCCCACCTGGCATATACTGTAATGGGAGCCATTCATCGCACAGTAAATCACATAGCACCTGATTAATGTGGGTTTTAGTTTTTATGGAATCATTGCCCTTGGGTAGTCTGTATGACATAAAAATGATGGCATATTAGAGTATTAGAGCCCGTGACTGAGGCTGTGACCTCTCAACCATACCAGGATATCCAAAACCTTGAGACAGTGACATAATTTTTCCACTATCCTGTACAATTATAGAAAATACAACAAGTGTAGAATTGGGAGGGGAGGTCCAAAATGTATTTGTGTTTATCAGGTTGCCAAAAACATTACTGTAGCAATTGTAGTATCTGGGGGATAAATCAGGAAAAGAAGGATTATCCCTAACTGACCGTTGTTTGGTCAGTTGTCTGCCAAATATGCTATTTAGCATATATAACAGTATATATAACTAGTATATATAGCAGTATTTTCCAGGATGTTAAAATCAAAAACAGCCTCACAAATAAGGTTGGCTTGAGGAGAAAAGTTACCTCGTTGGCCTGGCTGAAAGTGTTGATATCTAGTTAAACACATCCAGCTTTAGTGTGGTGCTCTCTGACCAACTGCACAGCTTTTTGAGGCGCTTTATTCCACTTTCCTTTCCCTTCTTCTCTTCTACCCTTGCCATGTTGGTTTTATGAGTCCTCCTGCTTTTCCTATTTCTGTGCCGTTATATTAACCCTGTTCGAGATTTTATTCGCCTGCCGAGAATGAAAGGTCATCCACCATTTTACTGTGGCTCAAAACCCAAAATGGCCAAGGTCTTCTGAAGCATTGTCCTTTTTAGGGGAGAACTCTAAAAGGGGGAACTTGGTTCATTTTGTTTTGATAGGTGGGAGCGCTTACAACGTGACACCTTCAATGGGACCACATAGCCACTCTTTCTTGCCGGTTCATATTTAATGAAAGCAAGGATCAGAATCTTGATCATTTTCACATTTCTTGACATTCCAAGAGATGAAAATGATGTCTCTCTGTGTCTTCACTCTGTCAGTCCAGACGCTGGCACTCTCTGAGCACTGCCTTCAGGTTTATGGGAGCAGATGGAGAGATGATCAGAGACAGTTTCAGTGCCTACTCTCATCCCAGCCAATCAACTGTCAGTCTACAGAAGACATTGAAATAAATCCTCATATAGGATATATCGTTAAAAGCATGGCAATGATTTGAAAGCTGTCTGTGTGTAAAATAATGCCAAAGAAATTATTCTTGTCTATCCAATATAAGTACAATTAACTAACTGAATGTGAAATGGTGCAGGTAATCTTTCTGAGACCTTCGCTAAAGTCAGCTAAGTGTTACTTTTCATGGTAGGGAGCCTATACATCTATCATACCCCAGATAGATACAGGCCGAGCAGAACCTACACAGGTGGAGGCTCGGGGGGGTGGGGGTGGGAACAAACACAACAGCAACACATTCATAGCACCATAATGTAATATGTAATATGCTATCAAAAAAGAAGAGTCTGGTGTTCCCTACAGCATTACCACATTTGAGGGGGGAATTACAGCACATTAGAAATCAATGTGAAGTGTTAGATCTGACTGACTGGGAAGGAACATTGGAAAGGAGAAAATATGGCCATTGCATGATTTTCCCTTTCTGTTGATCATTAATGTTCATTAGTAAATGATGAAACCATTTAAGACATGCAGCTTGGTAGTGAACAGGGTGGTACTGGAGGGAGAGGGGAACAGCAGAGGTCTGGGCGGACCCATAAAAACGAGGGTTACCGCGAAGGCATGTAATCGAGCTGTCATGTGGAATCAGTACCTCAATCCATCTGACATTCAACCGAACCCAGTCATGGACAAGGAAACTTCTCTGATGTCAGAAAGGCAATTGAAAGCTCCAGCATGTTCTTTTGACAGGCGTGTTCTGTAGAGATTAAGGACAACTTCCCTTAGAGAGCAACGGGAGAGGATCAAAGGATATCCAGATTGTGTCTATTTAATTGCTGATGAGCTTTAGGGCTGCAGGGGCTGCACATGATGCTGGGGTGAATTGCCATCAATTGCAGGCCTTCTGAGAGTTGAGTCTGGGGAGTCACTGTGATTTCAGGCTCAGCTGGCCTTCGAACTGGAAGTCATGTGCAGGGGGAGTCATAAAAGATCCTTGGACAGACAGTCGGAAAAAATCTGATATCAATCTGTTTATGATGGATTAAAGGATCCTACTCTCTGAATTTATTCTTTGTTATTCCTTGAAGCACTTTTGATTTTTCAAACAATGCTGCTTCCCAGATGTTGAGAATGTTTCTTGGAATCAAGAAAGGGGAAAAGACTGGTGGTTTTGCTTCGGAAAGGCATTGAAAGTGTCTGTGTTTTGAGATGGGTTATATGAGAGTGTTTTTGCTAGACTTTTCCACATGTAAGCACAATTCCATGGTCAGTAGCAGTCTGTATTTTGATTATGGGTAAACAGTCTGACCTTGAGCGCTGCGACGGCTTGATGCACATGAAATAAAGGACGAACACGGTCAATAAAGGAGAAGTGTTTAACTGTGTGAATCTCCCGAACCATTTCTCTAGATGAGCTTGTAAATGGAGCACAGAGGGCCTGTTAGAGAAGGCTTTGATGGAAACCACATGGCACACAACAGCTCCTGTTCAAATCGCAGGTGGGTAACAAAAGCCCGGCCGTAAGTGGGTCACTCAGACAGACTTGTTTCGCAAAACGTGACCCGTAAACAGACGAATAGGAAAACAAAAATATAGACGTCCGCTTTACCAAAATTGGCTCGGATCTTCCTCCAAACAACATAAAACATCCTTCCTTCCTCTATTTTAGTAGAGGTCTTTTCAGGCTTACCCTCACCCATCCAACGTGAGCACACATCTTCCAATCTCATGAGACTCTGCCCAATGGCCTGTTTGTGTTTACCCTAGATTTGAAGTGTTGCACAATCCCAAATATTATAATGGTTCTACAAAACCAAGTCGACCTGAGAAAATTATTCATTTGAGTTTGATCAAGTGAATTGCATTGTATGTTTTTGGAGTTTGGAGATTTATTCGGTTTGAAACTGGGCATAAACCTCTGCCCCATTTTTTAAGGTGGGGCACTGAAGTTTTATTGTGGGCTGAGAAAAGTACCCTTCCAACTGAGCACAGCATGGCTGACTATGGGTTTTAGGTGCATTTTATGTAACATCTTGAATCAAACCAACTCAGCAACTATAATGTTGCTCTTTCATTACTGACACAACGTCATCCTCCTGTTTAGTTCTATGTCTTATATAATATGATGTACGTTCAATAACCTTACCACTGCTTTGGTTTAAAAAACTAAAATGTATTGAATGGCATCCATGTCATCGCAGTCATTATTGGGAGATAATCATGCTTCCTAAATGGTCATAGGAATTATTTGGATATGTACTGTACATTATCCTACGGTGGCTAAGCACTTCTTAACATACTCTTAACTCTTTGTATTAATGCTGAGGTGAGTTTGACAGCTTGAAGCTTTGTTAAAAACTTTGTAGCAAGAAGATCAGATTAATTCCCATTGTAGGCTATGAGATATGAGGGTGAGGGTGAGATGAGATATGAGGGTGAGAGTAGTAGGCAATCCTCTCCTTTCCACATACTCTTTCTATGATTCTGTTACCTCTCAACCCACTGCACCGCTGCTGAGAGAGGGAACAAGATCAAGAGAGGAAGTCTGGAAATCCTGGCAAGAGTCATGACTGTCACTGCTCAACTCATCTATGAAGTTGGACCCACCACACACTGAACACAGCAGCCATATGTTACGAGCACTGTATGACTAAGCAAATAGGAACATAAATGACACAATTTTGATTTAGGTTTTAAAAGAAAGCGTAGGTTTGTTGTTGGACAGTTGACTTGAAAGAAGAGGCATCCAAACAGGCCTGTCCGATTTTAAACGCTCCAAGAGAAAAATCACAACATCCAGCTGCTAGCTTGGTTGTTCCCGTGGTTGTAATAATGAAAAAGCAGAGAATCCTTTTCCATTGTTCCTGCCAGACGAGTCCCTCAATCAGCCAGAAAAGGGGGGCTATAATTGAGATGAAACTATTGACAACTGTGACCATGTCCAACCTAGATCATATAGGACCATCATCATTAGAGTGCAGTATGTTATTCATAAGTAAGCAGTTTAAGTCATGTTAGAACATGACAATGGTCCAATTTCTCTTGAGCATCCTCCAGTGACAGTCCTTAGCTTGAAAGATATCAAGACCTGATGTTCCAATGCAACAGATTAAAGGAACTTTCTTTTGTTGCGAATTAAATTTGAGATGAAACATTATGTTAATTAATAGGCTTATTTGGGATTAATACAAATAATGGTGTATATATGTAGTACATATTCATTATAATGGCCATGAGTCTTGCAGTTATTGTGCCATCCAGTGGTGTCAGTGGGATAACGCAGGCATTTCCATTCTGTTTGAAAAGCTGATAGTTATCTCATAACTATCATAACGTTTACTGTCATGGACAAAGAACAAACATTTGACCTTTCAACTGGGACTTTTATTTCTTTTTAAAATAATTCATACAAATGCATACAGTCACAAACATCTCTTTTTGGATTTTGGTTAACCAAAAATAATGATATTTATAATATATATTTATACTGTATATTGCTAGCCTACTACTTGACCAGAAGGGAACCAATGTAGGCAATGGAGGGCTGCTGCTACTAATCCTGCAGCTACTGTGGAAAGCTGGATCTCAGACACATTACAATCAAGTCACACTGACACAGGCAAGCAGTACGTCAGGTATGCACGAGACATGGGGTTCTTCTCTCCCAAAATGCAAATTTCTAACATTTATACAGAGGCTGAAGACAAGGGAATTGCATGCCCCTTAAACTGAAAGAACAAAGGAAACTTGAAAGTATTTTCTAATATAGACGAAAAAGGCAAGCAGGTAGAAAAACAAAGCACTGTGGCATAAAAAATGAGAAAAGAACGGGGGAAACTTAAATTTCCTGAGAAGGTGTGCAAAAGCTGCCTCTTTTGGGGCTTGTTGGGGAACATATAAAACAGATATTCTATTGTCTTTAAAATCAGTTGGTTAGATTTCACCCTTGTTTTTCTTTTAGACTGCAATACAAATATTTTTTCATATTTCTAAAAACTGTACACAAACAGGTTACATTCATGTTATAATCGACTACTTCTCTGCTTTTACAATGAACCCATAGGACACAGAAACAGGTGTTTTGCCCACGTTACTTGGACAAACTACAGTCTAAACAGCAGGATTTGCTTTAGGATCTTTTCTTTTTCTTTTCAAATCCACAATAATATTATTGTCTTTTTTTCTGCACATAAAAACAGTTTAAAAAAAAATACAACTGACTCCACTACTGTTGGACCAGATGACCTGTGATAGACCTCTGTCTGTGAGTCTGTCTGTTTCCTGACATCTGTCTGTCTAGGAGCTGGGGGAAGTCGTCCGCTCCTCCTCTTTGGGGTGTACACCAGGGGCCTGTTCAGGGGGCTGCGACGGTACAGAGCATTCAGATAGAAATGTATTGTGTACGATAGAAATTAGCGTCTCACATAGAATTGGGAGTCATTACACCCTACACATTATATTTCTGTCTGCAACGTTTTGTGAACGTTTTACCTCATAAAAGGCACCCCAGCAGAGTCCTATAGGTTGAACAACAGATCGCTATGTAGGGCGGGGCTACAACTGGTCATTGGGGTGTTGCTCTCTGTCAGACTCCGCCTTGCCAGCTTGTCCGGGCGAGGGGGCGTGTGGCGGGTGGTTCACCGTGGCCAGGCTGTGTGCCATGGGGACGGCACTGGGGACGATGCCCTCTACTGGCGGAGGAAGACCTCCAGCGGCCAAACTCACAACGCCAGGAGGGTATCTGGGAAAAGGAGACAGTGAAGGAGATAATAAGTCATAAATGGGAAAGGAAAAAAAATATATATACAGTACCGGTATATATATTATAATTGTTTACATATAGTCCCCAAAATAAACATTATGTTTTTAGTCACACTAGCTCTTATTTTTCTATAACAAATGTGTACCTGCACTGACAGGGTGTATGTTATTACCTGTAGGCCCCGTTCAGCTCTGGGTGGATAGTCGCCGGGTCCATGCTGGCCCAGTGTGTGGTCTGGGTCAGGAACTCTTTATTCACACAGTTCTTCAGACTGTCTGGAATGCGACCTGAGAGCAGGAAACAAGAGTCACTGATTGCCATTGGTGACTTGGTTGTTGTTGTTTAGCTTTTTGTGTCTACCGATTGTGGTTTGGGAGACAGGGTAGTATGATTAGCGGGGTAGTATGTATGGTGTTACCTGTAATTGCTCGTCTGATCTCTCTGGCTGCCTCCTCTCTCATCTCAATAGAGGCCTGTTCACTGTACCAGGCGGCGTGGGGGGTACAGATCAGGTTAGGGGCGTCTTTCAGTGGGCCTTGGCTGAAACTGACACAGAGATAAAACAGTAGCTTATTAGTATCACCTCAATACAGTAAGAAGAAAAACTGAAATTGTCATTTTTCATAGGATATCGATTAAGATCAGAGTAGGCTGTATATAACTTGATATCCTATAACGGTATGCTATGGAATAAATGTATACAGTACTTTTCTAGGAGTACCGAAGATATTTGACAACAAATGCACAGCAAGACATAACAAATATTGGCTAAGTGGAATGAGGTTGGATAGGACATCCATGTGTTCTGTTCAGTTGTACTCCTAAGTAGGGTGGCAAAATTCCCATAAGTTTGGGAAACTTTCCGATATTTTCAGACGTTTCCATATGGGTTTCCATAAGGAAACGTTGGAAATTATCTGAATTTTGAACATAACATGTTATCTGTCCTATCCAACCTCATTCCACGTATTTGGCCAATATTTGTTATTTCTTGCCTTGTATTTATTGTATTTGTTTTGCTCCTAGAAAGGTACTGCATACATTTATTCCAGACCTAAGATATTGCTAACTTCATGTCATATGATATCCAGTATGGAGGTAAAGGTAGTCACCTGAAGGGCTCAGTCTCGTGGACGTCCAGGGCCGCCCCTCGTATCCTCCCCTCCTTCAGGGCCTGAGCCAGGGCCTTCTCATCCACCAGCCCCCCTCTGGCCGTGTTCACCAGGAACGCACCCTGTCGCATCTACAGCAGGAACACACAGGGTCAATACATGACATGCACCCACCCACACACACACCCACCCAGCCACCCAGACACACACACACACACACACACACGCATACACACACACACGCATACACACATACATAAACACACAGAATGCAGCAACAAAACAGTGGAGGGGCTCGCTCAGCTTTGACCTTTGAACTAAGCAGATTGAAATACTCCATTGACAGGAATACAGTGCATTCCTGTGTGTATGCGTGTGTGTATCTTTGTGTGTGAGCATCTGTGTGCTCCCATGCGTATGCGCATGCTTGTGTAGACGTGTGTGTGTGTGTGTGTGTGTGTGTGCACGTACCTATGCTTATGTACGACCGATGTGTGTTTGCGTGTGTGCATTCCACGTCCCTCACCTGTTTGATGGTGAAGTCGTTGATGAGGTGGTGGTTGTGCTCGTTGAGGCTGCAGTGCAGCGTGACACAGTCGCTGTGGAAGAGGAGGTCCTGCAGGGTGTTGACCCGCTGCAGGCCCAGGGCCCGCTCCACCCCGTCAGACAGGTACGGGTCGTAGAAGATCACGTTAAAGCCAAAGGCTTTGGCTCGCAGGGCTACCGCCTGGCCGACACGACCTGACCACACACAGTACCACCAAACAAAGAGATGCACAAAGTACATGGTGTTCCAGTAGTATTTAGGCTAATTACAGTGTTTACCAAACCAGCCTTGAAAGCCCCAAAAACTCTGAGCGTATTTGTTTATAGAGAGTGTCCAAAAATGTCATTCTGTTCCGTCATTCCTCTTCCACTACAGCCGTTATGTAAGCACCAGGTGACTTGGCACTTACCCAAGCCGATGATGCCGAGTGTCTCGCCGCGGATCCGTGCCGCCCCTGACGCCACCTCGCGGATCTGCTCCACGCTCTGGACCCGTGTGCCCTCCCGGAGAGCCTGGTGCAGCCATGTGGTCCGTCTGTACAGGTTCAGGATGTGACACAGAGTCGAGTCTGCTGTTTCCTCCACTGACGCCGCAGGCATGTTACAGACAGCTATTCCTATTGAAGGAGAAGACAAGACTGCTAGAGACAAGATACTGTATTCCTATTGGAGAAGAAGACCAGGCTGCTAGAGACAGATATTCCTATTGGAGGGAAAAGACAGGCCTGCTAGAGACAGATAATGGACAAAAGGACAGGATTGCTAGAGACTAGTCTCCCAAGTCAGATGTGTTGCCTCGCACAGATTGCAGGCTGTATACGCTCCCAGCTAATCCGTCTGCTCAGCAATGGGCTTCTGTGTCCTATGGACAGAACGGGAGGGAAGTGTACATGATGGAAATCCAGCGGAATATTTTCTTCAAACTTCTCAAAAAGCTAGATAAGATAAGATACATGTTTGCCAGATGTACCGTATTAACTGGAATTCCTAAGAGGAGACAGGACTGCTCGAGGTAGCTATTCTTGTTAGAAGAGAAGACAAGACATCTACAGACAGCTATTCCTATTTGAGGATACATGTTATGTAAGGTAGAGTGGGGCAGGGCAGGGTAGGAAAAGAATGCGTTCCGAGCACTTGCTTTCTGTAGTAAATGGAACACTAGATATTGCTGACAGTGAAATTGTCAGCAGCGTTTGTGTAGGAATCCAGAAGCAGTCGGCTCACCTAAATCTCCCGCAGACTTGATGTCGATGTTGTCGAAGCCGCTACCTATGCGCACGATGATCCGCAGTGCTTTGAACTTCTCCAGGTCCTCTCTCATGAGTGTGATGGTGTGGTACATGAGAGCCCCCACTGCCTCGTTCAGTACCTGCATAACATATGAATCTCAGCGTTAGCAAACTAGTATTGTACTGGGTTACCGACAGTAACTCTTGAGCCTACAGTTATAATGCGTTCATAGAGCATTACAAGACTTGTTACAAGCTTGTATGACTGCATTAGAATAGTAGAAACATTATATGGCATGCAAAGGCATTAGGCATCATACTGTTCATGTTTATAATGAGTTTTAATGTGTGTGCCTCAAGAACATGTCTGGAAGATAGGGTTAATGACAATGCAGTTACAACCACTGTGTGGCAACTGTTTTGACAGACCCAGTCCCATTCATTGAGAAGGGGAAAAAAAGGACATTAAGTGGTGTGTCATTGTAGTGCAAAGCAGACGGCGCCATCTAGTGTCTAGTTTAACTGTGGCTACGTCGATTCACTCGCTTCAACAAGGACTTCTCATCTTTTGTTTGGTTTTTAGATCTACTCCAACCTCGGAAGTCTGTTTCATTTCACGTTCAACCTAAACACAACCTCGTCTCAATATGCTCTGAGGGACTCCCCCCCTTTATGTTCTGTGTGAAGCCGCCATGCCGCTCAATTAAACCGTAAAAGGGGGCTTTTAATGAGGCGAGGAGCCGGGTGGTTATGAGGGCCTGTGAAAGAGTACAGTAACATGGAGAGAGATGGACAGAGAGAGCGAGGCTGCCATCTGTTTGTTCAGAACCCGGGGAGCGTTTCTCAGAGAGAACAGTCTGGCAGACGTCCAGACAACGGAGGACAAAAACATGGCAGAAACAAACATGGGCAATCAGTAGGACATAAAGCACTACAGTGAGTATGGGGGCGCAGGCTGCATTACAAGTGTAATTGTGCTGTGATGCGGGGAGTGGAGAAAAAAACACATGGACTCTCTTGTGTTGTGTATTGTTCTGTTAATTAGAGAGTGTGGAATACATGAATGAACATAAATATGTATCCTTGTCAGGCGTATTTGCGTCATTAGAAATTAGTAATAGTTTGGTCCATTGTATAAGAGAGAGTTAATTACGGCATTTGAGCAAGCTTGTATAGCAGTAGGTGGTTTTGCAAATCATATGAATAACATGATACTGATGTTTTAAATCATATGAAGAACATGATACTGATGGTTATATCATGAAGGACATGATACTGATGGTTATATCATGAAGGACATGATACTGATGTTTTAAAATCATATGGATAACATGATACTGATGGTTTTAAAGCAGGGTGTCTTTGTTAATTTAAATGTAAAACAGAATACAGATAGCAGCACCTTCGTATGGACGTCCTACCAGGCATCACAGAGTGTGTGTGTGTGTGTGTGTGTGTGTGTGCATGTGCGTGTGCACGCGCGTATGTGAGGTGGTGCATGTGTGTGCATGTATGTTAATGCTTGTGTGTGTGTGTGTGTGTGTGTGTGTGCATGTGCGTGTGCACGCGCGTATGTGAGGTGGTGCATGTGTGTGCATGTATGTGAATGCTTGTGTGTGTGTGTGTGTGTGTGTTATACTGTACCTTCTCATGGATCTCCTGGGTGGACTGGGCATCGCAGAAGGCCACTGTGGCCACGTCCTTCAGGACAGGCATCTCTATGGTGCAGTCTCGCCCGTCCAGCAGTGCCACAAGAGGGCGTGGGTGCATGGGCCCGTTCATGATGGGCGGCCGAATGCCTGCAGACAGACAGGGGAGGGGGCAGTATTGACTTTATGTTCTGTCAGATTTTACTCATGAAGATATGAGTAAAATATAGAGGATACTGTATACCTCTACTAAATGTATGTTGTCTCCTCTTAGGAGCAAAATCTTTACTTGATCCAATTCAATCAATCAATCAACCGACATTATATACAGTGTAGTAGCTAGTATACTCATTTAGACCTATAGTACTGTGTATGTGTGTCACTTCTAATCATACTGTACATAAACCTGTCAGCTGGTAGTTGATTGAATCGCATGCATAGCCATGAAAACATGCCTAACCAGCTCTCATTCTGCGTTTGTTTCACAAAACCATTTGCTGGTTTCAGCAAGGCACTATTGCGAACCACGACTCTGGAAAGCAATTTCGCATTTCAAAGGTCATTTACGTGTTTTGACTAGGCAGCAGAAGCACACAGTAGCCTTTCATATGAAGGGTAAAGGTTGTCATTAGATGAGAAATACCACCAAGCCTCCCCATGGAGAAATTAATCAAATTAGCCATTAAAACGACACTGAAAGTGGCGACTGAAAGATAAATTGCATTTAACCAACCACAGTGCACATTAACTCTAAACAACTGTAACACTACGATGCGAAAACACATTTCCTTCCCAACTGTGGGAGTTTGATTGCACTCCAGTGCACTTACAGAATATTGCCACAGGAAATAGTCTGAGCCATCAAGAAAATGGTTGTTCAATTATGTCCAACATACTGATGCTGCTTATCCCAAATAATTCAGTGAATAAACAAATTCATCTTTATGTTCATGATAACCAACCATGTTTTGTCGTAGATACAGTATGCTGCACAATTCTTTCAACGAGGACCAGCTAGCTACTGTATAGTAACAATGGTGATTAAATATGAGCCTCAGTACTGCATTGTTTGTAGACTTGTGTCTTCCCCTCAGTCCTCATAACGATAGACTGTGAGAACATCATAGGAGACAGAGTGAATTAGTACGATTTCTCTCACCACACAGTGAGTAATAGTCAACATTGGAAATAGTAAGCTGTGTGAATGTTAAGATTCCTACAATTTAGATCCAAATTCTCAACACGGTTCAGTGAGCCAGATTCAAAGAGGAAGGAAATGCCTCTCATTCCAATGTTTGAGTGACCTTGTGAGATGCCTTATAAAAGACCCTCGGGTCCTCCTTTTATTCCAAACGGTCTCATGTGGCCTTCGGGGGTTGTCTCTCGCCTGCTGTGACCCATCATCTGGGCTCACGCTGAAACCGGCGTCCTGAAAATGAGGTCAACACCTCAGAGCGGCACCGGTTCGCGTTTTAAAAGATGTTGCTACTATCCTCTCATATCTCATCGCCAACAACCTCAAAATAGGCTCTCAACCATGTAATGTTCCCATGTACAAGACGTGAGGACAGACACTAAGTCAAGTGCTGTACATACGTTCTATGTAAAGACATAGAATTAAAACTTCCTTGATGAGTTCTACGTTGAAATAATAGCTGTGAAATAATAGCTAAATAATAATCCAGTATACAGATGACGGTGCAGCAATTGTTACTGTGTCTGTGACCACCGAAAGGAAGAAAAGAAATGTGCACCTGTGGGCACCCACACGTAGTGTGTGTGATTTATGATCCTCCTAACCAATGTGGCATGCACCAACATGGCGTGAGCCGCATCTCTCACAGCTCTGTTCCCAGCTCTCTCACTCCCGGATGAGCCCCATGACACACCCCTCTCCTTCAGCTCCCTCCAGCTCCCTCAATACCCTCAGCCCACACCACCAGCACACACACACACACACACATGCAGGCGGCAGCTGGCATGCACACACAAACAGGCCTGCACACAGTAGATATACACACTGGTATATACATAATCTACACACACACACACACATAGATAAATATACACACACAAGTGGAGGCATGCATACACACAAACAGGCAGAAGCCCACCGGTACACACACACAGAGACACAAACTCTTTCTCATTTGCATAGATCACAATGCAATTTCTGGTTTGGCTGCTTTTAGGTCACAACAGACCTGATATTCAGAGAGTGTTGACTCTAAACATACATAATATGATAAAGATTGGATCTCAGTGGAGAGTTTTCCCAGCCATGTTTGATTTGTGTCTTGGATACATTTTCACAATTCTTATAGAAATGCAATCAGCAACCCCAAAATGTGTACACCCTACTGTATATGGTTAGTATACAGAATCATTTTCCAGTAATGTCCTCAGAAATGATTACAGAAACCAATATCCACTACATCCCATGACGTCAGTAATGCTATGATCTTTGTATGGGGACCATTCTGCCTATTATTTGGACAAGCCAGGGGGGAATGGTTTCTGTGTCAATTAGCTTGCTCTTCATAATGAGATGAGACAAAATCCTATGCTCTCAGAACTAAATACCCCTATGATCCAAGACATGAATAATCATATCAACATCAACCATGAGGATCAAACAAAACCCCATATCGAAAACTGTTACATCAATACACTGTATTATATATTGTGTATAAATATACTGTAAATACTTTAATGCTACAGTAATTTAATACAAAATTAACAATTTACATTTTTGGCATTTAGCAGCGACTTACAACAAATACATTTGTCTAACAATTTTAACAGTCATTAGTATTAAGAAACTGTTAAGAAAGCTGTTAAGAAAGCTGTTGTTATTATATACTGTATATATGTGTGTGTGTATATATATATATATATTATGTATATATATACTTCCTCAACCTAGTTCCCTGATAGACTGTTCTAGAATAGGCATTTTCTTCTTCCTAGCCTGGAAAATTAGGGAAATAAGTCAAGGACGGAACTGGAAACAACATTCCCTATGTCTCACAATGAAGAGGAAGGCCGTTGAGGAAATATCAACTGTGCCCTTGCCAGCCTTCACATCTTTTAGGAGGGAAAGAGTATTTCTGTCCTTTCGCCCTGCAGTACTCTAATCAATCTAGTGATCAGCACTGTCTACGCTCTAAAGCCTTACACGTCTGCTAGTGCACACGCACCAGCACCCAAACAGCCCCACAGCAACACATCTCAGAACAGAGAGCTATTACAGCATTGAGAGTGGGTGAATGGTTGAGATGAAAGATAATGGAGAGAGAGAGAAAGGGGAGGGGAAGGGAAGGGAGGAGGGAAGGAAGAGGGGGGAGGGGAAGGAAGAATACTGTACACTGACTGAACACACAAATATCTGTGAGCACACACAGCGGAATCACGGTTAACATGTGGTCCATCCATGCACAAAAGGAAAGGTAAATGTTTACCTAGAGGCAAGCCTTTGTTCAGCAAATGTGAGCTTCCCATCTTTTTTCTCTCCCCCAAAAAAGAATATTCACTTCAGCAAGACATTCACCAAAAATCCAACAGCATATGGCGGCTACTTCAATTTCCTTATTCCTTTTTCCCTGCCCCTAAGTGACAAGCATACACTATGCTCCCCCTTTTCTCTTTCCCGTTTGCTTGCTCCCTCTCTCTCTCTCTCTCCCTCCCTCTCTCTCACTTTCTATTTCGACTATCGCTCTCTGTCACACACGCGTGCACACACAGAATGCAATTGTCACTGCATTTATGGGAGTGGGAGAGCTAGAGAGAGAGAGAGCGTGCGCGAATGTGAGGTGGCTGCAAGAAAGAGAGAAGAGGAATGGGGTGGAGCTAAGGCCACACAAAATGTATCTTTTGTTTCCTGATAGAAGGCAAAATTAGTAGTTTTGCAATAGCAGGGAGCATTATGTAGAAAGCTGGGCGAAACTTGATATTCTTTGGACACAGAATTAAACACTGAAATCTTTTTCAATGTTGAGAGTAAGCCCATTTTAAAACAGGCAGAAAAAGGGGCCTGATAATATAAAGAAAAGGATCATGTCCACATATGGTAAATAAAAAGGTAACCCAGACACATTTTTACAAACAGGAAATGCATATTGTGTGCATACCATACAGACCTTATATGGTCAAATAAGTGTTATATAAAAATAAATGGATTACATCTTGTAAAGTGCTTATTACATTACAATGACCCTATAGTTATTTATTATTAGCTTGGGATCAAACACTAAAACTTATTTGGTCCTGGGAATTTACCAATCGTGATAAATTATAAGTAGCCTACAAGAACGTATCCACAACATCTCTCTTACTAAATCCTGGTGTCAAATTCTGTTCCCCCTTCAGATTGTGAGACCAATCCTTCGGATTGTGAGACCAATCAACCAAATCTTTAGGATGCTAGGACCAAGATCATGTTTAGCAAATTATTCCTTTATATCTGTTTGAAATATAGTTTTTCAGTACTTTTTTCAGTACTTTTTACCCAAACAAAGGAGGAACAGAATAAAATAGGGGAACATCGTTAAGACGATACAGGATCATTTTAATCTGAACTAAACACCCTTTCAGGAACCCTGTTTGCTGCCATGCAGAACCCAGGGTTAGTAACCCTAGCCCTTTGTTTCCACATAGAGAACTTGAACTTGTGCCTCACTATGATTCATTCTAACCATGTTACTCAAACAATCCGTAAGCTCACACAAAACAAGCTATGTAGACTTTATTCTCTAACCATGTGACAGAGAAGTTCAATTGACAGCCAAGTCAATTCCAATGTCTAACTACCATTAAGGCTAACTTAAGCCACACTAACACTATGGCTTGGAATCGGGTCATACTGTAAATACTCTAAATGCTTGTAGGCCCCACTTTATATACCAGATTGTTTTTTTTTTGTTTTTTTTTACATCAACACTCATACTCGCTATGTCTACAGTGTAGGAAGTACAGAAAAAACAACAGCCTGTCTCCCAATGCAGTGTCTCGTTCCCCAGGCTGTGGCTCTTACACTACTGGTAGATTCAAGCTATCCGCTGAGCCACAACTACACAATACATGGTACATGCACCCCCTAGAACATAAACACATCTCCACTGGTGCTTGAGTGGAAGAGACACACCAAAGATAACTCAAGCGAGAACGTTTTTTTCTCTTTTTGACTTCAGAGGACCTCGGGCCTGAGAGTTTGAACATGGGTAACCTATACTGTAGCATGTGCTTCATCTATGCTGCATCATTTACCACACAAGGTACGAGAGCGCTTGCATCCTGTAGATAAATATGTCTACATGTGTCTATATAATTGTGTCAATTACCAGAAATGAAAGGGTCATATCATATAATAATATAGCCTAATAATGATCACTAATAATAGTGGCTGAACTTGAATGGTTTTTGTTCAATGACAGTCAAGACAGTCCAAGATTTGTTTAGAATGACACCTTCCTTGGTTTACCTCAGATCTGTTACTGTCTTTATCATAAGCTGATTAGTTCCCTTTAATTACTGAAGTAAAGTGGCACGCTGCATCTACAATTAAGTAGCACCGGAGCGTAGTCTCCTTAGGGGCACAAGAGCACATGGGGAAATTCTAAACAAGGGCAGAGCAAGGAGAACATGGAAAAACAACCAACTATAAACACACACACACACAGACAGAGATCTAATCTTGAAGCACCACATAGCAGAGACACAGACGTCAACGTGAAGAACAGCAAAACCACAGAAATGACTGAGTTAACAATTCCACACAGACTGTGCTGCAGTGGCGTAGCGGACGGGCCCGCAAGCGACGCACCGCGGGGGGGCCCCAGCCACTAGGGGGCCCCCTAACATTGGTTGCTAGCACCCCCTCTCATTGCTCTCACTTGTTTGTACCTTTTGCTAAGTCAAGCATTTAGAATGTAGAGTGCATATTGCGAAATTTCGCAACGTCAATAATGCATCGGACAGTGTTTCCTCCAGGATTTTTCACATTAGTGGCGGAGTGTTCTTTTTTCGCGCGCATAGCGTATGCAACACGCACTGGCGCTCAATACAAAGACGTAATTTCACCGAAAAATAGAGGGTGGCAGCCCCGCGGTGGCGTAGCGGTCTAAGCACTAGCCACTAGTGCAAGCTGCCCACCGGGGACTGGGATCGAATCCCGGTCTCGCCAGACCCGGATATGGCCGGGGCACACACAGGGAGCGGCATATTGAGCGGCCGCTCCCGAGGGCGGTATAGGACTATTTCCGGACAAGGATCCGTCGCACAACACCGCCCCCGGGGTGCCGGAATAACGGTGCTGGGCTCGAGGAGCCAGACAGCTAGTCTGCCTGGCGATCTCCTCTGGGGCTGCCGGCCACGGGGTCGTGCGGCGGATCCTACGCAATAGGCAGGGGATAATTGGATGCTAGGTTGGGTTCAATTGGATACCAAATTGGGTGAAAAAGGGATAAAATCTGAAAAAAAATAAAATAATAGAGGGTGGCAACATAAAAAAAAAGTGCCCTGTTTACCCGTACCTCCGCCGTTCTGTTCGTGGTGATTTGGGAGGCAATAGATTATTTTTGCCCCGCGCATATTGCCCTGTAATTAGACCACGCGACCACAGCTCCGTTGTGTCTCTTATTGTCCAAATGTTCCCTGAATTTTAGCTGCATGTTTTTCCAGCATGTAAATCCGTTGTCATTAAAAATTCGACTCCCCTTCTTTCCCCCTGCCAATACTGTGTCGTTTGTGACATTTACCAACGTTTATGCTATCAATAGTTCGAAGCTAGCGTTAGATGCGAGGCTGCTCGGGAACATTATTTGTTTCACAAAATAGCCTGATTTAGTTGACCATGAACATCAGAGACTAGACTACATTACGAATGTTCATTTAAAATACTCTATAGTGAGCACTGGTATAAGAACATGAACCAGAGAACAGCAGTAAATGCAAGAACCCAAGGTCGTCGCTGATGATGTTGCATTTTCGATTAGGATACGCTTACGGGATTAAAGGGACGGGCGACGGGCGAAGAGAGAGGGAAGGGATTTCCAGAAATCCAAATGTCCCGCTAAATTCGGACCAATCACAAAACTGTTTTGCAAGCGCGGTTAATTGCAACATTGTAACATATTGTAACTTACTACATCCTAAATCGGAACGAAATGTAGGTCTGAAAGCGGCCTAAACTAGCTTCAATCTGATTTTTTTCTGTTCTCCGGTCATAAAGTGGACTGAATCTATTAGTGGCGGAGAAAATGTATTCGTGGCGGCCTGTATTCGTGGCGGCCGGCCACGAATAAATGCATATAGAGGAAACGCACGTTTTTTTTTACCTCCGTTGCGAAAGGGCCCCCGCCGCCACCTTGCGGGGGGGCTTTGGGATTTTGCGGTACGCCACTGCTGTGCTGTACATGTGCTGTTACATGAAGGAAGATGGACAGTAGAAGGAAAGAATGGGGTGTGAGAAGAGAATGTGGAGGAGAAAAAAGAAAGAGGAGAAGAGCAGGGAGAGAGAAGATGCCTGAGAGAAAGATTACGCTGTCTGAACACAGACTGCAACCACCTCTCTCCGCCTAGGCAACCACTGCAGCGTGTCTAATGGTTCAGCTCCTTCACATCGGATTCCACCCACCAAAAACATGCACAGGCCAACAACCAGAGCTTGCATGGGCCAAAATTAGTTTATGATGACTGACAGCCAAGTAATGCTTCTTTATAGCTGCAACTCAACAATGCGAATGCTGTTCTGAGGATGACAGATGTTGGAAGCAAAGGAGAAGAAACAATCAGCACAGGAAGCAGAGAGATATGTACATTAAGACATTTCTCATGGATTGGGTAAGCTTTATCCTGTTTTAAAATGAATAGTCATCCATGAGGGAGGGCTTTCATCAAGGATGTATTTATTGACTACAATACAATATTGAAGGATGAAATTATGTCTTCTTCTTTTCGAATGACAGCACATCAACTAAAGTGGACATCGACTAACATATTAAATGTGAATTTCAATTCAGTAAAGAAATGTACTTGTATGCTTCCCTCATGGAAACACACACACACACAATTAGACAGCTACATACACACACACACATACATACACACAAGGAAAGAGACAGTGGATACTGGCCAGTCTTTTTAGGTTAGGTGAATTTAAAGATGTGGGTAAAAGCTTGTTCCCTGCACAATAGCCTGATAGTGAAACTCAGTAGGGTGCTGATTGCTTCAAAAATCAGTGATCATACCCCTTATACATGTAAACATCACTGAGTATTACAGTATTACAGCACTACTGCACATGTTCCATTACAGCCTATGAAAGGTGGCTGAAGTGTATAATCATGTTTAATATATAGCAGGAAGAAGAACATCTAAGAAAAAGAACAAAAAAGACATATTCACACTGAAGACCGTCTCTTAGGAACAGGGAATGCTTTGATAACGGCAATAGACAGACAGCCCAACAGATATTAAAGCACACACATACTGTTTACAACTCATTTCACTTGTCACAATGTGAACACTAGTCTCCATAGTCTGCCACCCTCTGCTCCTCTCAGTGCCGAGAAGCAGACTGCCCCTTCCCTGATTGAACGAAACGCAGCCCTCACGTGTATCCTGGCCCACTAGTGACCTATGACAACCACATACACAGCACACAGGAAGCACAATATGGGGCAACAAAAAAAAACAATCACAAACCTTGCATCACCTCTTCTGTGTCTCAAAAGCAGACTGTGCTCGTGCTTGGTAAAACATGCGGCAGAGGATTGGCCAATCATAGGAGCCATGAGCTAACCAATCGAGGTTGGCTGCCTCTGGATAGTAGCCAATCACAATATGTCTCATTACTCAACTAGACAGGCTTGGGGGAGGGTTCACTTGCTCATACAGGAAAAGAAATCTGAGCATGCAGCGAGGAGAGAGAGGAGGGGGCCAGGGGGAGCTAGAAAAATGTGTAGAAGGGGGAGAGTGCATTGGTTGGAACAGTGTCAGGAAAGGCAGAGTAAAATATTTTCCAAATGGTAGCCTACATTGGAACAGCCAGGATCAGATTGAAACATGGAAATATATCACTATATACACACTCAAATATGGCAATGTGCTCTATTTACTAGGTTTACTTGACATACTTTATGTCTAGAGATCAACAGAAACATCTGTTATACTTGTCTATCTTCTTGCCCATTCCTTTTCAGATATGGTCTTATGCACACTTCAATGTTGCTTTAAGACACTTATTGTGGTTTTAGATAAACTAGCCCGTATGTTCTGGTTGATCACAGACAGCAGAACTGAGAAATACAAGCAAATAGAAGATAGATGTGGCACTTTGAAACAGCCATTCAACATTTGTTGTCATTGCAATTTGATTGCATCATTGAGAAACAGTGATAGACCTGTAGGGCTAAATTAGGCCTAGGGATAGGGCTAGAAAAACAATGTTTTACTGAGTGTGAATTGTGACCATTGAGAATGACAAGTTGGTGGATTTAGTTAATGTTAGCCATACATTTGGGGAAACTTTAGTATTAGTATTTGGTTCAAACCCTACCTCGAGCACCACCAACTGTTTTGAGTGCTCGCCTTGAGAGCCCTGCCTCATTTTGGCACCCTTGGAGTATAACACTACGTAGCTTTAACAGCTAGTGTGCCACAGCAACATAATTATAATAATAATAACTTTTATTTGTATAGCACTTTTAGTATTACACGTGGGCAACAGCCTTCTTAATGCCTTATTAAATGTATAGGTTATTTTAGTTTTAAATATGGACCTCTATGAAAAACAACATAATCAGAAAAGACTAATGTAGACACCAACACACTAGATGGCAGTAGTGAGCACCATGCCCATTTTGCACTGCAAGTTAAATCCCCAGAAAGAAAAATACAGAAAATCACAAACGAAGATGGCGGTGCAAGAGACAGCTGCCCAACTCTCCATGGCTCTGAAGGTTCAAGAATATCCTACTCTAAAGGTTTGAAAGTGTTTATACGATCATGACAAGAGTTCTTTCAAGAAAATAGGCATGAACAAATCATGATGATTGAAGGCTGAAAAAGCAATAGTTGGCAAACCATTCCGGCATTCCATTTTGATAAATTGTTGGACCATTGAGCTAGCTAGCTAAAGCAGCTAGCCGCTGAGCAAGCTGATTATGGCTGGGCAACTTCAACATAACTAGCTATGCTAGATGGGCTCGTTCTCTAGCTGGAGAGATCCATCCAACTGTTTTGTCAGTTGACAACTAAAAAACACATGCAGTCAGCGTGCCTTAGCTTGTGTATTTTGCTGTCACCAAAAGACGCCATTTCACCATGTATACTATTATTATTCTAATGTAATGTTAACCAGCTAGTTATTTTATATCAAATAATTAAACTCAGATGTTTGAGTTGGCTTTCTATAGTTGCTATTTAGCTAGTTAGCTAAGCACGTTAACTATTTGACGAACGTTTAGATCTGACTACCCCTGTCTGTCACTGACGCAGCTCGAGCCAGCTAGCTAACGTTACCCTGACTGGTTTACGTTGACAGTTAGCTAGCTAGTACACGCTTTACATCATCATTTAGAGATATTATATCGTGTTGAGAATGTCACCATTGTATTGGCTGTTAAATGACAGTTAAAACAACATGCCAATGTTCACTAGTTGCGATGCATGGCGTCGCCAGACGTTCAGATCAGATAACATTATTAGCCAGCGTTGTGGTAAATTACAGCTACGTAGCTATTTGACATTGTACTGGTAGTTAGGTGATCGTTTGCGGTGATCGTTTGCGTCTATGTTCTCGTTGGTGATTTACGTGGTTCGTGACCGTTTTAGCTTGATAAGTAGGCCTCTAAGCAAGCTTGTAACCCCTTACAATATGGCGAGAAGATTCCCCGGTTGCAGCCATGTCTCTCACTGCGACACTGCTATGTGGCCGTCTGATTAACTATAAGACAGCTATTTCTATGGAGCTTTACAGCCCAGTTTTCTTAGCAGGCCAATAGTCTAATCGGGCCTCGGAGTTGATCTAATAAAATCCGGGATTTGTGATCGAGAGCCATTTGAGTGGGTGTTAGTCGTTTCATACTGCTTGTTTCAAGTCTTTAGTGGTGACAGATTGAAGGAGGCCTTTGATGTTTGGTTGGGAAGTGTTATCGTTACAGCCCTATTGCATTGTGAATTCACACAGGTACCGTATGAAACTCTGAACAAGCGCTTCAGAGCAGCACAGAAGAACATTGACCGGGAGACGAGTCATGTCACCATGGTGGTGGCAGAGTTGGAGAAGACTCTGAGCAGTTTTCCTGTGGTGGACTCTGTGGTGTCCCTCCTGGACGGGGTGGTGGAGAAGCTCAGTGCCTTGAAGAGGAAGGTATGGTCACCGTCTCCAAGGGGGAGGCTTTCACATGACATTGGAATGCTGTAGTGCAAGTTGATAGTATTGGTTCATCCCCTTGTTGAACCAAGGGTTCATCCCCAAATCGCTCATATTGAGAATAACAAATATTCTGAGCTTATTTTACATCTGTTAGGATTGTGAATTTCCTTAGTACTTCTCAGTGCATGTTCATTAAGACATTTGAAAGGCTATAATCTACTGAAGTTTTTTTGTTGTTGAAGTGTTTATAGCTATGCTAATTACATTCAAAGCCCTAAAGTGTTTGAGAGAATCTAGAGCACATAGCTTGTATATTCCATCTATTAAGTGTGCCAAAAATAGTAATGTTAAAATGTTGTCTAGGCTGCAGAGTCCATTCAGGCAGAGGATGAGAGTGCGAAGCTGTGTAAGCGGCGCATAGAACATCTGAAGGAGCACAGCAGTGACCAGCCAGCAGGCGTCAACGTGTGGAAGAAGAAGAGAATGGACCGCATGATGGTGGAACACTTGCTGCGGTGTGGCTATTACAACACAGCGGTCAAACTGGCCCAGCAGAGTGGCATCGAGGTGGGTGTCCCTTACCTGGCTGTGTTGTCTTATGCAGCCATACCACACCACTTGCTGAGTCCTTAGAGGAGAATAAAACAGCAGGATAGTAGGCCTATTTTATTTGTCCATTGTATTTTCATTCCATTTGTCCATTTGTTTCAGTGAAAATTTGCTTTCAAAAGCCACCCATCTGCCAGACAGCATACAGACTTTGAAGAGACGTCTTTAATATGTTCTGAATCTTGATATTGTGATTTTGTTTCTGAAAACTCGACAAGCTATGTGCTGTGCTGCTTATTTTTACATGACCGTTCTGTCCTTGCATTACAGGACCTGGTCAACATTGAAATGTTCCTCACAGCCAAAGAGGTGGAGGAGTCACTGGAGAGACAGGAAACAGCCACCTGTTTGGCCTGGTGCCATGACAATAAGTCCCGCCTTCGCAAGATGAAGGTGAGCCAGGAAGTTACAACCCTGGTACGTGGATCATGCCCGGAGTGTGTCAGAGATTCTGTGTCATGCGTGAACTCATGTATGATTCTCCTTGCAGAGCTGCCTGGAGTTTAGCCTGCGAATCCAGGAGTTCATCGAGCTCATCAGACAGAACAAGCGCATGGACGCTGTCAGGTTAGAAGACAGTTCCTATCCACAAAACTACACATTCAGCTGAACATTGGTTCCCAGTTAAATTGAGATGCCATTCTATTCTCTCCTCTTCTCAGACATGCACGGAAGCACTTCAGTCAAGCAGAGGGGGGTCAGCTGGACGAGGTGCGGCAGGTGATGGGCATGCTGGCTTTCCCCTCTGACACCCACATCTCCCCTTATAAGGTAATGCTATAGCCTCTAGCTGTGAGAGAGAGAGAGAGAGAGAGAGAGAGAGAGAGAGAGCTCGCGCATGTATGCATGCATATGACTGAGATTGTTTGATTGTGTCTGTCTCAACTCCCAGGATCTCTTGGACCCGGCACGCTGGAAGATGTTGATCCAACAGTTCAGATATGACAACTACAGATTACACCAGCTGGGCAACAACTCTGTCTTTACCATCACACTTCAGGCTGGCCTGTCTGCTATCAAAACACCGTATCCTTTCTGAACTCAAGTGCCGTGCCCCTCAGTTCAGTATTATATCTCTAAATCTGCCACTGGGATGTTACTGCCTGAAATAACATGTAGTTGTTTGTCATCTGCTATTATAAGTGACAGACATTGTCCCCTTTAGTTGGGAGCATCTAGCTTGTATATTTTGTTAAGGTATCCAATACCTTCACGTAGGTGTTCCCATTCAGGAACATGGACTCATCTGTCCTACCAAAAACCTATTGTACCTTTGTAGTACTGTTATGTCAAGTGAAAACTCTTAACTATTTTTAGCCCTTAACCATTCTGCTCTCAGTCAATGCTATAAGGAGGATGGCACCTCTAAAAACCCTGACTGCCCTGTGTGCAGCAAGTCCCTGAACAAGCTGGCCCAACCCCTTCCCATGGCCCACTGCGCCAACTCTCGTCTGGTGTGCAAGATCTCCGGGGAGGTAATGAACGAGAACAACCCCCCCATGATGCTGCCCAACGGCTACGTGTACGGATACAACGTGAGTCCTCCACATCCCCCATGTCACGCTTCTTCACAGTGGAATAATGTTCATTACAGACCATTACATTCAAACGTGTTCTTCTTGGTTTAGTTTGTTTGGTACAATGGAACTATTCGGTATAGCCCCTAAGTGCAAACTCTAAGCTAAATGGTTCATTGACGCATAGTACTATACTTTGTTCATTGTTTGTGTTCTCTCTCTAGTCTCTTCTATCTATTCGCCAAGATGACAAGGTGATCTGCCCCAGAACCAAAGAGGTCTTTAACTTCTCCCAGGCAGAAAAGGTGTATATCATGTGAAGGGATGGATACCGAACGTGATGTGATGGATACACATTGTCAGTGACTTATGACCTCGTCCAGTCTGAGTGCAGTGGATCCCCCCCCCCAACCCTGGAGCACAAATGCCTGGAGCACAAATGGCAATGCCCCCCACTGAGCTGAACTCATCTTATGGCCCACCTACCACCCCCCCCCCTCCCCCCCCTTACCCTCCTGCCAAACCTGTGCCCCATTCTGGAGAATAGGCTCAGGTGATCTGGGGCTGGGGTGGTGAACTGGAGGAATTGACAGACTTTTGTTTTTAAAGTGTTGATGTTTTTGACTTTTATTTAATCTAGAGTCTCCGTGACACATATTACTCAGTATTGCTCCATGTAACATAACAGGAGCTTCTGCCTTTTACCTTAGTTAAACCAGACAGGCTGATCACATTGGTTTGCGTCATGATGGCACTCATTTCATGACGCACACAATTGACATAATATCCTGTGTAGCCATGTGGGGTTGGAGGGGAATACCTTGACATTGGTCATCTCTTGTTTGTCCCACCCCTGTGAAATCTGTGATCGCAGACCTGAGATGATATGCTCCCATCTTGTTTCTAGAGAATTTATCATTGTGTATAGATTTGAGTCTACAAAATGTTATAGATAAACATTTGAAGACAATTTCTTCTAGACCTTCCACTGATGGAAATGAACAGGGGTGAGTTTCCCGAAAGCTAAACTACTTCTTTATCTCTTTTGAAAATTCAGGCTCACTCCTTTCCTGGACCAGGGGGGTATTCCATCAAAGTCGCTAAAAGAAAATCCAGCCTTGCAAGACTTAGATAGACTTAGAGAGCCTAGATTTTCCTTTACTACTGTTGATTGAATACCCCCCAGCAAAGCTCTTCATAAAATGTATGTTGTTCTTTAATGCTCAGAAGATTAAACTGCAAACATTGATTGTACAATTGTTACTTTCTTGTGGCTTTGCGGCTGGGTTATCAGGAGAAATTAAGTACTACTTAAGCTACAAGCTTTCAGGAAACTGACCCCAGGCACGGTATCCCCTGTATGCACACCCAAAGTATACTCTACACTTGAGTATCATAGTGGATGCTACTTGGGAATATATCAGGTCTCCTGGCCACCGGAAGAGGACCTTGATAAAGTGCGTAACTGTCTTTACTACATGCGAAGAGCTCTCAATAAACTACCTTTTCCAATGTTTTTTTTTTATTAACAAGTGGTCTTCCTAGGTTGTGTGAAGTTTATTGGCGATTCATTTTTATTCCATCACCACTGTACTGTTGATATTTATTTACTTATACAACTGTGATTGATATATTCAATCCAACTTACCCAATGATTCTCTTAATCTTTTAAGTTCATACATATTTTTCAAGGATAAGCATTGTGTGTTGTAATAAAGAGGACAATTGTGCGAATATATATTTTGCTCTTCATTTTGTATTCTCTATTCACAATTTTAAGATATTTTGTATGACTGCAGATTTCACATGGGGCTATAGTTGGTCCTAGGCATTCTTTGAGATCATCGAGGGTCATCTTGCCATAAGTTTAACTATCCACCATCTCCCACCTGTTCTTCATATTGGCTGACTGCTTCTGAACCGTTCAAACTTGTTTAGTATTGTAATTGTAGAGAGATTGTTTAGAAACTGCTCATGCATGTTTATTTGGTAGGATAGATGGATTGTTCTTGAACAATTTGCTGATAAAGATTTAAGTAAAATTGGGTCTTGTTATTTTTTCCTCCACCAACCACATAATTAAATGCACAACATTCCATCAATGTATCCATATTGTGTACCATCGGTGTTATTAGTAGGCAGTCAAACCTGTTTTGATGATTTCTGGGAAATAAACTTTTAACTGTAAAGCCATGATATATTTTGGTATTGAACAATAGCATTTGCATCAAATAAATCATTTATATCCTTAAAATAATTATACACTTCCTGTTTCCTTCCCATTCGACGGGTCAGTTACCCATTTTCAAAGTTTTTTGTTACTCAACTGTTAAGTCATTTCAACAATATAGATCAAAACATATGGTATACAGCTCTGGAAAAAATTAAGAGACAACTCCAAATATTTCTTAAATCAGCATCTCTACAATGTATGGCAGCCATTCCATTCCAGGGTCTGTTCAATTCCAACACAGGCACACCTCATTCTTAGTGAGGTACTGATTAGGTGATTAAGTGAATCTTATTTTAACAAGAAAAAGTATAAAACCCACTGCTGTGGTCATCACTATCCTCTTGCTATAGGACGAGCCGGATGGCAAAAACAAACAGAAGACAATAGGAAAGTGACCTACAAAAAGAATGGCAAACAGCAGTTGGGATGAAGTGCACGGCGAGGACAGTTTGAAACAGGCTCCTTGGGTCAGGGCTGAAGTCGTGTAAAGCTAGTAATTTTTAATTTTCAGCTTTGCCCGACACCTGGTAGTCTAATGGTTAGACGGAGACCTGGAGAGGCCTACAAGCCAGTGTCTCGCACCCACTGTGAAATTTGGTGGAGGATCGGTGATAATATGGGGGTGCTTCAGCAAGGCTGGAATCGTACAGATTTGTCTTTGTGAAGGACGCATGAATCAAGCCACGTACACGGTTGTCCTGGAAGAAAAATAGCTTCCTTCTGCTCTGACAATGTTCCCCAACTCTGAGGATTGTTTTTTCCAACAGGACAACGCTCCATGCCACACAGCCAGGTCAACCAAGGTGTGGATGGAGGACCACCAGATCAAGACCCTGTCATGGCCAGTCCAATCTCCAGACCAGAACCCCATTGAAAACCTCTGGAATGTGATCAAGATGGATGGTTACAAGCCATCAAACAAAGCGGAGCTGCTGGAATGTTTGTGCCAGGAGTGGCATAGTCACCCAACAGTCATGTGAAAGACTGGTGGAGAGCACGCCAACACACATGAAAGCTGTGATTGAAAATTAGGGTTATTCCACCAAATATTGATTTCTGAACTCTTCCTAAGTTAAAACATTAGTATTGTGTTGTTTAAAAATGTAGCCTATATTAACCTGTATTCTTTGCATTATTCGAGGTCTGAAAACACTGCATCTTTTTTGTTTGGGAGAAATGTTGTCAGTAGTTTATAGAATAAAACATAAAAAAAACATTTTACTCAAACACAAAGGCTACCTATAAATAGTAAAACCAGAAACTAATCATTTTGCAGTGGTCTCTTTTCCAGAGCTGTATATGTTACGGTACATGTGGTAATACGGTACATGTGGGAAAACTAGGGTTAGGGTTAGGTGCTAGGGTGCTAGGGTTAAGGTTAGGGTTAGGGTTAGGGCTAGGGTTAAGGTTAGGGTTAGGGTTAGACATGCCAGCATGTACCAAGTCACCCTAGCACCTAAAGCCCAATTTATACTTCTGCGTAAAATCGACGGCGTAGCCTACGCGTAGGCTTGCGTAGGCCCACAGCCTACGCCGTAGGCTACGGCATAGGTTGACGCGCACCTCTCCAAAAATGTAACTACGCGGCAGTGCCTACGCAACCGTAAGCACTGTGATTGGTCCGCTTGGTAGCACATGATTCCGATATGATTCCGACTCTCGTAGACCAAAATGCGGAAGCCATGACAGAAATGTCATTTACTTTTTCTGTAATTATTTATTAATAAAGATTAGAAAAATTATGATAACCATCGTATTATCTTAGTTTAATGTCATTTCAATGCATCATATAACTTTTATTTACAACAAGCATAACAAAAAGAAATCGCTATTATGCCGCTTTGAGTACACCGTTCCAACGGAGCGCTCTATGGAAGCGTCAGGCACAGCCTTCCTATTAGGAGCGCGATTCACATTTACGAGATGTACCATCTTATTATCTTAGTTTACTGTCATTTCAATGCATTATAGAAATTTTCTTGACAACAAGCATAACAAAAATAAGTTTTTTGATCGCTATTATGCCGCTATGAGTACACCGACCAACGCGACGCGACGCGACCAAAGTAGAACTATAAATTGGGAGAGCCCTTGCGTAGCCTACGGTGTAGGCGCGCGTAAATTCGACGCAGAAGTATAAATTGGGCTTAACCCTAACCCTAGTTTTCCCACATGTACCGTATTCCCACATGTACCGTAACATATATGTAGTTATGGACAAATATTGTCACTTCTGTCAGATAATGTTCCACTGCTCTCAGAAAATTGTTGCAATTATAAAATGCTTTGGTATTCACATGTTTATTTATTTTGTTTGCATTGGATAAGTCTGGAATATCCTTTAGTCCCTTTAGCGACGTTAATGGAATACCCCCCAGATTTTTTCAGATTAAGTGTTTAAAATACCTAATTATTACTCATTATTTAAACGGTGTTGCTATGCAACCTTTCAATACAGAACATTAACAGCAGTTTATGGATGTTCAACCCTATAACAACAAACTTCAGTTGATGTTTACATAGACATCAGCTGTTTTTTCTGAGCAAAACGGACTGAAACACGCCTCTGTGTTTTTCAGGATTGGCTACATGAATGCGTGGCCTTCGGCCTGCCGTTTCTATGACAGGTTGTTGTTCGTGTTTTCTTTTTTGCAGGGTTAGCGATCGTGAAGAGCAAAGCCACAGCGACTTGGTATGTGACATTTAATTAGATTTTACAGTAGACACATATCTAACATATTGTTTGTGCAATTACTAGTATTACAATTACTGGTATTGGTATGTTAAGTCACATCTTTCAGTTTCCATTTTACATGCAATTTCAATTCCTGACTGCTTTGAATTTCTGGCTCTGAAAATCCATCATGGCCCAGACCCTCTGACGGTAGTTGGTATCTATCGCCCTCCCTCTGCCGATTCTCACGCCACTGACACCCTAGTTAACCTGCTTTCAAAATATATTGACAATGAAGTACTTGTTCTGGGTGATCTCAATATTAACTGGCTGAGTGATATTTCCTCGCAGCTTAAAGATCTTGCTTGCAGCATAAACCTTTCACAATTGATTTTAGAACCAACTAGACCAAACCTCAACGATGACTCGAAATCTACATTATTAGACTTAATTTTAACAAATAAGGCCAGCAAATATACTAGTGGTGTCTTTGACCTGGGAGTCAGTGATCATTGTCCTGTTGCCTGTGTGAGAGATGTGAGGTTAAAGAAGACTACATCTCAGGTGATAACCAAGAGGAACTTCAAACGCTTTGATGCAGAGTTGTTCCTGAGGGAGCTGGATGGCTGCGACTGGGGTTGCGTGGGCTCTTTCGATGTCATTGAGGACGCTCTCGAATCTTTTGTATGTACATTTAATTGCGTTGTGGATAGGCACGCCCCTTTTAAAACCACTAGGATAAAAAATAGAGTAGTGCCTTGGTTTACTCATGAGCTATCTACCCTCTTTCTGACCTCATACCTCTGTGTCTTACCTCTAGCAAGGGAATGTGACGAGTCACTTGCATCCGACGAGGGGGGGCTTGCAGCCCTCGCTGGTCCTGATGTTCCCGCTTCATTCACAATTAGTCTCCGACGCTTAGCACTGTGCACTGTTTGATGTGTAAATAATTAGAATTAGTAGGCTATAACACCAACTAAAACTATATTCCCGCCCGCACCAGCTGGTAGAGATCTGTGTCTTACCTCTAGCAAGGGAATGTGACGAGTCACTTGCATCCGACGAGGGGGGGCTTGCAGCCCTCTTTTTTACACCTGGGGCAGGGGAACGTGACCTTGCACGCGACGTGACCTTGCGCCCACGTCCGCTCTCATGTCCACGTCCTCGTCTGCGCCCATGCCCGTGCACAGCTCTGCGCAGTGTTGGATCTGTAAATAATTAGAATTAGTAGGCAAGGCCAGGCAAGTTTATTTGTATAGCACATTTCATACAACAGGGGCAATTCAAAGTGCTTTACATACATTATAAAACATACAGCACGAGGAGCATAGTAAGAAAATAAAAATTACAATGAATAAAAGCAAATATAACAAGTAAATAGATAAAACAGTTAATAAGACAATGTAGCTGGTAGAAATATAAATACAATAAAATGATCTGATGTGTGTTACCTTGGACAGAGGAACGTGACCTTGCACTTCGGGTCCAATCTGAATCCGGCAGGGGGGGGGGGCTTGAAGGCTTAGCACTGTGCACTGTTTGATGTGTAAATAATTAGAATTAGTATAACACTAACTAAAACTATATTCCCGCCCGCACCAGCTGGTAGAGATCTGTGTCTTACCTCTAGCAAGGGAATGTGACGAGTCACTTGCATCCGACGAGGGGGGGCTTGCAGCCCTCTTTTTTACACCTGGGGCAGGGGACCGTGACCTTGCACGCGACGTGACCTTGCGCCCACGTCCGCTCTCATGTCCACGTCCTCGTCTGCGCCCATGCCCGTGCACAGCTCTGCGCAGTGTTGGATCTGTAAATAATTAGAATTAGTAGGCAAGGCCAGGCAAGTTTATTTGTATAGCACATTTCATACAACAGGGGCAATTCAAAGTGCTTTACATACATTATAAAACATACAGCACGAGGAGCATAGTAAGACAATAAAAATTACAATGAATAAAAGCAAATATAACAAGTAAATAGATAAAACAGTTAATAAGACAATGTAGCTGGTAGAAATATAAATACAATAAAATGATCTGATGTGTGTTACCTTGGACAGGGGAACGTGACGTTGCACTTCGGGTCCAATCTGAATCCGGCAGGGAGGGGGGGCTTGAAGGCTTAGCACTGTGCACTGTTTGATGTGTAAATAATTAGAATTAGTATAACACTAACTAAAACTATATTCCCGCCCGCACCAGCTGGTAGAGATCTGTGTCTTACCTCTAGCAAGGGAATGTGACGAGTCACTGACTTGCATCCGAAGAGGGGGTCCTGATGTTCCCGCTTCATTCAGTCTTCGACGCTTAGCAGTAGCACTGTGCACTGTTTGATGTGTAAATAATTAGAATTAGTATAACACTAGCTAAAACTATGTTATAAAACTAAGTTGTGCAGCAAACTCTTGGCTATGTACTGTTGACAAAATACATCCAACATCTAAATAGCCAAAAATATATATATTTTTTTTCTTTCAAAACCGCCTCCGGTCTTGCCGACTCCAGAGGGATAACGTTTATAACGTTGACCCAACGTTACTGTATGATAATATTGCACATTGCTGTACTCTTTATTCAGTTAATTGTCTTACCTTGTCCATCATCGTCGACACCGCCGTTCCCCTGCGTCTCCGTCTTTCGCGTCACACTGGCCTCCGGCTCAAAGTCACTATCACGGTCGTAATGTAAATCACCTGCCTCATCAAAAACCTCTCGGTCTGAGTCCCACAGTTCCGACATGACAAATGTAGCTATTTCAGCTGCTGAATAGATTTTAGGCCGCGGCATCTTTGGGGAAAAAGTGGCGCGACTGATGACCCCGCTTATCCGCTTGTTAAGTCTGACGTCAAAAGTGACGTTTAGCCATTTCCGAGTCCAAATCAGAAATTCCCCGCACTAGAGTGACTGTGAACTACAGCGGTAGAATTACAGTTTAATCGTTTTTTAGACTCGGATCTATTCATACAACAAGGGACACAGCACTTTCCCGTTTCTCCATATTGTCAGGGTATTTGAGCCTCGGAAAAGCGCTATATAAATATAATTTATTATTATTATTATTTCGCCATTTCGAAGACAGCGCCTCAGCCAACGTTGCCCCCGGAAATACGTCACGATTTAACAAGCGGATTAGGCCTATGTACTGGAAAACAGCTGCGCGTCGACGAGTTTAAAAAAAAATCCTGTTGGCTTGGTGAAGGATGGACATGTGTAATACTTGGTCAAACAATTAACAGCATCCCCTAGCGTCTGGCAGTGATAACTCTGAAACCCGGAATATTCCGTTATTGGCGGCCAAGCGTTCTATCATAAAACACGGAATTTTCCGGGTTTGGTGGTCAAAGAGTTAATAAAGATTAGAAAAATTATGATAACCATCGTATTATCTTAGTTTAATGTCATTTCAATGCATCATAGATGAAGGGTATAACGCCGTCCACTAGGTGGCAGAATTTCGTTTGTTATGCTGTCCGGCTCAGTCAGGAGTCGGCCATGTTATTTGTTGATTAGTTTCAGAAGTTCATGTTACGGTGGTCGTCTATTAAGCTGTCCACCTAATTCCTGTAAGTTTGCTATTCAAATGTTTATGGTTAAGTTACTTTATACATTATATATATTGTTATTTTATCATTAGTGTATTATATTCAGATGTGATAGTTAGCATACTGTCTCAGTTCATGCTTCCATTGTTTGTATCACTGCAGGGCTTCTTCATCTTTGTCATTAAATACTTGATTGACATTGAGGAGCGTATTTCTTCATGAAGAAGCCAGGAAGCCATGGTCGTCGTTGTATGCTCTGTCCCTGGCTGCGCTTTCGGAACTGAAGACGTGTCTGAAGCACTCACCATTTCCCTGTTGACTAATCATGGATTTGCCCATCAAAGCACATCACCTGTCACAGCCGCACCGCCCCCCCGAGGCCCGAAACTGGATCGGCCTAAAGTCGACGTAGCCGTATCAATTGAGGAATGGAACGTGTTCATCCGTCGTTGGGACGTCTTCTGCACTGGCTCAGGCATAGGAGCCGCAGAGGCCCCTTTCCAGTTGTTTCAGTGCGCTGGGCCTGAACTTGGTGACAGCCTGTTGAAAGTCAACCCCAACGCCGCTTCCGAACCTTTGCTACACCTAATTGCCGCCTTGCGTTCACTAGCAGTCATTCCAGTCGCCACATGCGTCCTGCGCACCGAGCTGCTCCAGCTACGCCAGGAGCGTGATGAGACATTCCGCGCCTTCACTGCCAGAGTGCGGGGGAAAGCGGAGACATGCGCCTATGTTACAGTATGTGGGTGTGGCGAGGATGTGGACTATACCGACCACATCATCCGCGACGTTCTAGTCAATGGTATCTCTGATTCGGACATTCGCCGAGAGGTACTAGGGACGCCAGACATCCTTAAAATGCCAGTGAATGATGTGGTTGCACTCGTCGAAAATAAAAAGATGGCCCGCAATGCTCTCCCGTCATCCGCCCTTTCGGCCATGTCGTCATTCCAGCGCTTGAAAAAGAGTCCACAGGCGAGCCCCACCCCGACCCCAGGCCCAGCGGACGTGGCGAAACGAGCCCCGTGCCCAGAGTGTAAGAGAACCTTTAATGTCTTCACAGAGGGATCCCGCGGATGGAATACCAAGCCCCACCAGCTTTGTATCGACTGTTATAGGGCCCGCCGACGCAAGGGGCGACCGCAGCCATCTGCCAGCAGTCAACAGGCCGCCGTGGAGTCAGAACCGATCTCCCAGATTTCGTCGGTTCAGTCTGATGCCCGCCCTGGCCGACGTCGTGGGAGTCACCACCAACGCCACGCCCCCACGCCCATCAGACTTGAGCACCACATTTTCTCCAAGGGCGAATGGAGAAGGGCCAGGCTGAGAGACCATCCCCGAGCGCTGATCACTATCTCGGTTGACATGCCTGTCGGACCGAGTGCAGGCACCGGCGACCGTGGCTCGGTCAACGGGGCGAGGGTATCCGCCATCGCGGACACTGGTGCACACAGTCGGACCTTTGGTCCCTAGAGGAGTTCATTGCCTGCGGATTCTCACGTGACGACCTGCGTCCCGTCCATCTCAGCATGTCGGCCGCCAACCGCTCCCCCATAGCTGTCGAAGGCGCATTCTTCGCTAGACTCTCGACAGCCTCCAGCAGAGGTGGAGTGGCGTCCTGCCACTCCATGGTGTACGTGAGCAGCTCAGTCCGGGCCATGTACCTATCCTACGAGTCGCTGCTCAACCTCGGCCTCTTGTCTATGGACTTCCCATCAGGTGACATCGTAGGGGGGCCCAACGACAAGCGTGGGTCTTACACGCCAAACCAGCCCCTGTCCGTCAATGCTACGAGGTCCACCAACGGCTGCGGCGACCCGAGTAACCCCCACAGCGCCCAGTGCTCATGTCCCCAGCGTACGGTCCCTCCGGAACGCCCTACGGCGCTACCTTTCCCTGTCACACCAGAGAACAACAGCCGGATGAAGGATTGGCTATTCGGGAGATACGCCTCATCCACATTCAACACTTGCCCTCATCGGGCGCTGCCGTGCATGGAAGGGCCACCCATTGAAATGCATGTGGACCCCGCAGCCACGCCAAGAGCATGCCACACTGCGGCCGTTGTGCCTCTACACTGGCAGCAGAGAGTCCACGATGACCTTCTCCGGGATGAGGCCCTTGGTGTCATTGAACGTGTGCCATACGGCGAACCAGTGACATGGTGCCATCGTATGGTGGTCACTCGGAAGCACAATGGCTCCCCCCGCAGGACCGTGGACCTCTCACCTCTCAACAAGTTCTGCCTACGTGAGACTTTCGCCACCGAGTCCCCATTCCACCTCGCACGTCGTATCCCAAAGGACACCTGGAAGACTGTCACGGACGCCTGGAATGGCTACCACAGTGTGCCCCTGCGTGAATCGGATCGTCATCTGACCACATTCATCACGCCCTTTGGCCGCTGGCGTTACACCAGGGCGCCACAAGGTTTCCTATCGTCGGGGGATGGCTACAACCGCCGTTTCGATGCGGTCCTCTCGGACTATGAGCGTAAGGAACGTTGTGTGGATGACACCATCCACTATGACACCGACCTGGAGCAGCACTGGTGGAGGACCATCGACTTCCTTACTCGTGTCGGCCGGGCAGGCATCGTGTTGAACCCGGACAAGTTTCAGTTTGCGGAGAGGAACGTCGAGTTCGCTGGCTTCAGGGTGTCGGACACTACTATCGAGCCACTCCCCAAGTACTTGGACGCTATCCGAGACTTCCCCACCCCGGACTCCACGACGGATGTCAGGAGCTGGTTCGGCCTTGTCAACCAGGTGTCCAACTATGCCCAGCTGCGCGACACGATGGCTCCATTCAAGCCATTCCTCAGCCCACGCTGTAAATTCTCATGGTCACCCGAACTGGAGGAAGCCTTTCAAACGTCCAAAAGTGCTATTGTTGGGGCCATCCGTGAGGGCGTGGAGATCTACGACATGCAGAAGCGCACCTGCCTCCGCCCTGACTGGTCCAAGTGCGGTATTGGTTACTTCCTGCTCCAACAACATTGTAGCTGCGCCTCGGGCATACCAGACTGCTGCCCGGGAGGATGGAGGATCACCCTCGCTGGTTCACGCTTCCTGTCCCCGGCCGAACAGCGCTATGCGGCCATCGAAGGAGAGGCCCTAGCCGTGGCCTGGGGTCTGGAGCAAGCACGGTACTTCACGCAGGGGAACGACAACCTCGTCGTAGTTACAGACCATAAGCCCCTGGTGAAGATCTTTGGCGACCGTACGCTAGATGAGATAACAAACTCACGCCTGTTTAGACTCAAGCAGCGTACCCTCCCATGGCGCTTCGACATTGTGCACCTGCCTGGAAAGAGCAACTATGCCGCTGACGCAACCTCAAGACATCCGTCTCCATCAGGCTCAGCGAACGGCCTCTCACTGGGATTGCCGGGCGTGCCTGACGCCGTGGAGTCAGCACTTATGGCTTTCATCCGTGCCGATGCTCGGAGCCGTCTCTTGGACCCTCCTTGCACAAGGAAAACAGCAAGTGATGCATGCCTCAGCCACCTTCTGCACCTGATCGAACATGGGGACAGGGTTGATATGAACGACCTCGCCCTGGCGAGTCTATCACCAGTCTGTGAGTCCATTTACGCACAGGACGGCGTCCTGCTATATCATGACCGCGTCGTGGTCCCTCCATCCCTCCGCGACAGCGTCCTTCGACACCTCCATGCCGCCCACCAAGGGATCTCGGCGATGGGGCAACAGGCCCGTGCCATAGTCTACTGGCCAGGGATGTCAGAGGACATCCGAGCCGCCAGGTACGGATGTGCGGACTGTAACCGGAACGCTCCGTCACAAGCAGCCACGCCCCCCCTACCATCCTCGCCACCGTCCACCCCATTCGAGGCGGTGTTTGCTGACTTCTTTGACTATGGAGGTCGTCACTACCTAGTTATCGGAGATCGACTATCGGGCTGGGTGGAGGTCCTATGCTCCACAGCAGGCACTGATATGGGAGGCTCAGCTGGGCTGGTTCGCCACCTCCGTGCGTTCTTTGGCTCCTTTGGCGTGCCGGAGGAACTTTCGAGCGACGGTGGTCCGGAGTTCACAGCAGGCCAGACACAGGACTTCCTCCGCTTGTGGGGCGTCAAACACCGTGTCCTCTGTTGCTTTCCCACAGTCAAACGGAAGAGCGGAAGTTGCAGTGAAGTCTGCGAAGCGCCTCCTGATGTCCAACACTGGCCCGACTGGCAGTCTCGATCATGACCGCTTTCTGCGTGCCATGATACAGTTACGCAACACGCCTGACCCCGACTGCAACCTCTCACCGGCGCAGATTATCTTCGGTCACCCCCTTCGAGGTTCGCTTTCCTTCGTCAACAGGCTTGAGAAGTTCTCGAACCCACATGTCCGACCGCTCTGGCGCCAAGCATGGGCGGCAAAGGAGGATGCCCTTCGGACCCGGATGTCCCGTACCACTGAGTCCCTGCAGGCTCACTCGAAGCCACTCCGCCCATTGGCACTTGGTGAGAGGGTGTTCCTCCAGAATCAGCAGGGCCCTAGCCCTAACAAGTGGGACAGGTCAGGGGTGGTGGTGGAGTCACGTGATCATGATCAGTATCGGGTTAAGGTTGATGGGTCTGGACGCCTGACTTTACGCAACCGGCGGTTCCTCCGTGGCTACACCCCCTATGCTCCTCAGCAGCCAGCTGCTATGTCCCCTCCACCTACGCCCCTGGTACACCGCTCCCTACCTGTCCAACCGTGCCCGGTGGTGCCCCAGGGGATCGTCCAGCAGCTGGCGGATGGACCCTGTGGCGCGGCCCTGGGTTCCTCCTTGCCGGCGCCTGCTGGTGAGGCGGCCCCTGGCCTCGGGTCCCAGGGCGACCCTGTCCCCACTGATGCCACCCCGAACGCTTCGCTTCCAGTGTCGCAGTCGCCACTGTCGCTGCCCCGTCCTACGCGGCCTAGCCGTACAAGGGAGCCACCCAAGCACTACGAGCCCGAAACAGGCGCGGGACTGAGTCCGGTTACCTATTTCAGTTTATAGCTTTCCGGACTGGGGGGGATGAAGGGTATACCGCCGTCCACTAGGTGGCAGTATTTCGTTTGTTATGCTGTCCGGCTCAGTCAGGAGTCGGCCATGTTATTTGTTGATTAGTTTCAGACGTTCATGTTACGGTGGTCGTCTATTAAGCTGTCCACCTAATTCCTGTAAGTTTGCTATTCAAATGTTTATGGTTAAGTTACTTTATACATTATATATATTGTTATTTTATTTATTAGTGTATTATATTCAGATGTGATAGTTAGCATACTGTCTCAGTTCATGCTTCCATTGTTTGTATCACTGCAGGGCTTCTTCATCTTTGTCATTAAATACTTGATTGACATTGAGGAGCGTATTTCTTCAATAGAACTTTTATTTACAACAAGCATAACAAAAAGAAATCGCTATTATGCCGCTTTGAGTACACCGTTCCAACGGAGCGCTCTATGGAAGCGTCAGGCACAGCCTTCCTATAAGGAGCGCGATTCACATTTACGAGATGTACCATCTTATTATCTTAGTTTACTGTCATTTCAATGCATTATAGACATTTTCTTTACAACAAGCATAACAAAAATAAGTTTTTTGATCGCTATTATGCCGCTATGAGTACACCGACGCGACGCGACCAACGTAGAACTATAAATTGGGAGAGCCCTTGCGTAGCCTACGGCGTAGGCGCGCGTACATTCGACGCAGAAGTATAAATTGGGCTTAACCCTACCCTAGTTTTCCCACATGTACCGTATTCCCACATGTACCGTAACATATATGTAGTTATGGACAAAATTATTGTCACTTCTGTCAGATAATGTTCCACTGCTCTCAGAAAATTGTTGCAATTATAAAATGCTTTGGTATTCACATGTTTATTTATTTTGTTTGCATTGGATAAGTCTGGAATATCCTTTAGTCCCTTTAGCGACGTTAATGGAATACCCCCCAGACATTTTTTTTAAAGTGTTTAAAATATCTAATTAATACTCATTATTTAAACGGTGTTGCTATGCAACCTTTCAATACAGAACATTAACAGCAGTTTATGGATGTTCAACCCTATAACAACAAACTTCAGTTGATGTTTACATAGACATCAGCTGATTTTTCTGAGCAAAACGGACTGAAACACGCCTCTGTGTTTTTCAGGATTGGCTACATGAATGCGTGGCCTTCGGCCTGCCGTTTCTATGACAGGTTGTTGTTCGTGTTTTCTTTTTTGCAGGGTTAGCGATCGTGAAGAGCAAAGCCACAGCGACTTGGTATGTGACATTTAATTAGATTTACAGTAGACACACATCTAACATATTGTTTGTGCAATTACTAGTATTACAATTACTGGTGTCCGCTTGTTAAGTCTGACGTCAAAAGTGACGTTTAGCCATTTCCGAGTCCAAACCAGAAATTCCCCGCACCAGAGTACCTGTGAACTACAGCGGTAGAATGACAGTTTCATCGTTTTTTAGACTCGGATCTATTCATACAACATGGGACACAGCACTTTCCTGTTTTCTCCACATTGTCAGGGTATTTGAGCCTCGGAAAAGCGCTATATAAATATAATTTATTATTATTATTATTTCGGCATTTCGAAGACAGCGCCTCAGCCAACATTGGACCCGGAAACACGTCACGACTTAACAAGCGAATTGGTATATATGTTAAGTCACATCTTTCAGTTTCCATTTTACATGTGTAGTTTATTTGTACTTAATAATGGGCCTATATGTTTGCTATGAAGAAATGTCTCCTGACTGTGGGGTTAGGGCAAGGTATTTATGACCTCCTGGCCTCTCCCCCTTGACCTGATAGGACCACTGGCTGTGACTGCATTTTGACTTTGGTTATAAGTAAGGGTGTGGGCTCTGGCCCTCTCTCTCTTCTCTCCCACCTCTTGACCAAGCAGCTCTCTCTCTCTCTCTCTCTCTCTCAGGCCGCTCCTCTCAGGCCCTCTCTCTCTCTCTCTCTCAGGCCGCTCCTCTCAGGCCCTCTCTCTCTCTCTCTGTGCCTGACCACGCAGCTCCTCTCTGTCCCCCTCCCCCTCTCTCTCCTCTCTCTCTCTCTCTCTGCCAGACCAGCGTCCAGCTTTGATGTCTGTATACTTTTGTATTTTGAATAAATGGTCTTAACCTGCTCAATAACTATTCTTCATTTTAGTAGCCAACAGGTTAGAAATATACAACACATGCAATTTCAATTCCTGACTGCTTTGAATTTCTGGCTCTGAAAATCCATCATGGCCCAGACCCTCTGACGGTAGTTGGTATCTATCGCCCTCCCTCTGCCGATTCTCACGCCACTGACACCCTAGTTAACCTGCTTTCAAAATATATTGACAATGAAGTACTTCTTCTGGGTGATCTCAATATTAACTGGCTGAGTGATATTTCCTCGCAGCTTAAAGATCTTGCTTGCAGCATAAACCTTTCACAATTGATTTTAGAACCAACTAGACCAAACCTCAACGATGACTCGAAATCTACATTATTAGACTTAATTTTAACAAATAAGGCCAGCAAATATACTAGTGGTGTCTTTGACCTGGGAGTCAGTGATCATTGTCCTGTTGCCTGTGTGAGAGATGTGAGGTTAAAGAAGACTACATCTCAGGTGATAACCAAGAGGAACTTCAAACGCTTTGATGCAGAGTTGTTCCTGAGGGAGCTGGATGGCTGCGACTGGGGTTGCGTGGGCTCTTTCGATGTCATTGAGGACGCTCTCGAATCTTTTGTATGTACATTTAATTGCGTTGTGGATAGGCACGCCCCTTTTAAAACCACTAGGATAAAAAATAGAGTAGTGCCTTGGTTTACTCATGAGCTATCTACCCTCTTTAATAACAGAAATAGTGCCTGGCCCCGTGCCAGACGTACTGGTGTCCCCCAACACTGGCTGTACTTCAGGCAGCTCAGAAACAAGTGCACTTCAGCTGTAAGGAAGGCTAAATCCGAATATTTCCTGAATCTGATAACCACCTCATACTCTAACCCTGCCAAATTCTGGAATGCAATTAATTTGACTAAAAATCATCCTTCCAGTGCTCTGCCCCTTAGTATTAATGTAAATGACTCTGTGATCTCTGATCCTAGCAACATTCGCCTTGCTTTTAATAAACACTTCTCCGAAGCTGGTCACCAATTTGATAGGTTGTACCCTGGACAACCCTCTATGGTGGTTTCTGATGATACTGCCCTTGTGGACCGTGTCCCCCTTTTCACCTTTCAACCATTTACTTCCGCGGAGGTCCTCAAGGTTTTAGAAACTATTGACCCCAAATCATCCTCTGGTGAGGATAAACTAGACTCATTTTTCATAAAATTGGCTGTGCCAATTATCAGCGTGCCGCTAACTTACATTTTTTATCTTTCCATTTCCTCTGGTGTATTTCCGTTGGTCTGGAAGTCTGCGCGAGTCATTCCTTTGCACAAAGGGGGTGATAGGGCTGATCCGGATAACTATCGACCGATCTCCACTCTCCCATGCCTGTCTAAAGTACTTGAGACCTTGGTCAATTCTCAATTGAAACGCTTTCTATCAAGCCACTCAATTCTTAGTCCCCATCAATCCGGTTTCAGACCTATCCATAGTACCATCTCTGCTATCACACTTGTAACTAACGACATAGTCTCGGCCTTGGATAAGAGGAACCACTGTGCGGCCCTCTTTGTCGACCTCTCGAAGGCATTTGACATGGTCGATCACCACTTGCTTTTAGAACAACTATCCGATATTGGATTGGATTTAGGAGCTTGTGCGTGGTTCCATGACTACCTTTCCCTCAGGTGTCAGTGTATAAAATCTTCACGTGGCAATTCGGATTTCATAACGGTTACAAAGGGTGTCCCTCAAGGTTCAGTGCTGGGCCCTGTACTTTTTACCATCTATATTAATGAACTGGTATCTTCGCTAACCGGTTGCCACGTCCATTTATATGCCGATGATACCATTCTTTATAGTACAGCAGATTCCCCACATGCTGCTACTATCAACTTGCAGCTAGCCTTTAACTCACTACAAGACGCCCTCTCGAGGCATAAGCTAGTCCTCAACTCGAAGAAAACGAAATTCATGTTGTTTACTAAGGCTAGAAATGTGGACCTTACAAAGCTTCTTATATCCACAGTTGACGGCTCCTCCATTGAGAGAGTTACCGACTACAAATATCTTGGGCTGTGGTTGGATGAGAAGCTATCATTCAAAACGCATGTCGACAGCCTCGCCTCCAAACTTCGGCAAAAGGTGGGCTTTCTTTACCGTAATCGGTCTAGCTTCCCCTTGCTTTGTAGGAAGAGAGTTGTCGAGGCGGTATTCCTGTCCGTATTAGATTACGGTGATGTTATCTATAGGCATGCAGCTTCATCTACATTGAAACAACTGGACTCAGTTTATCACTCAGCTCTAAGGTTTATTACCGGGGACAGTTATGACACTCACCATTGCATACTTTATGACAAGGTTGGCTGGCCCTCTCTTTCTCTGAGGCGCAGTTACCACTGGAACTTGTTCGTTTTCAAGGCCATCTGTGGCAAGCTTCCTCCTTATATCTCATCTTTATTGGACTGGAGTCTTGGTACTTATGTGACCAGATCTAATAGTTGGCTTTCTCTTCGGGTTCCGTATGCGCGTTCAGACCTGGGTAAAACAGCCTTTTTTATTGATGCCCCTAATACATGGAACACTCTGCAGCAAACTCTCCGGTTGGAGGTCCTCCCCTCTGCCTCTACCTTTAAACTCTTGGTGCAAAAACTGAATTCTACCGATTGCAATTGTCTTTATTTATTTTTTATTTGATTTTTTATCCTGTCTTGCTCACTGTTTGTTTGCCCTTGCTCACTGTTCTATTGTACACTCGACGTCACTGTAAATGAGGGTGACCTCAGTGCCTATCGAGTTTTAAATAAAGGTTTGAAATGAAAAAACAACAACTATTTTGCCAGTTAGAAGCAATGGTGGAATTCTTCACTGATAAGTTGCTAAGTAACCCGTTGTCAGTTTCTAAGGGCGTTGCTAAGAGTTAGCTCGCCAGCTTTAGCTTGAACTAGCTAGCAAGTTAGCCAGCTCCATGCATTTTGGAAAGGAAATTACATTTTGGACTTGTGCTATGTTATTTCGCATTCCAGCAACACATATTGAGTGCGTCTATTCTATGTCAATAAAGTGTATCTATCTATCTATCTATCCATCTATTGCCGTCCTCTCAATGATCGGTAGCGAATAAGAACATATGAATAACAACCTGTGGTACAGATGTCAGTCCAAGCACTCCCGCATGGTGAAAAACATCAGACATTTTACAACGTTAGTAATACTAATGGATGCTAGCTCTCAGAAAACCAGCTAAGTGGGTCTCGTCAATGTAAACAACATCAATAGAAGTCTGTTGCTGTGTGTGTGTGTGTGTGTAGTGCTGGATCAGACATTCCATAGAATGCTGATGATGTTCTATTTGTAGAGGTCACTGTAATGCATTTTTTGAAAGATGTTTAAAGGATAGGCCTACTATACCAATGATGCCCGATTTCCACAAGTTAGTCTTTGGGGAACATAACATGGCAAGTTTGTTGTTGAACATACCACTTAGATTTTAATCTAATGGAATTTCAAGCATGCCTCTACATGGGGGTATTCCATCAACATTGCTAAAGGAAAATCCAGGCTTATTCTGTGCATAATGAACATACTGTTCAGAAGGTCGACATTTCTGTATTATAAATCATTTTTTTGATTGGTCTTGTGTAATATTCTATTATTTTAAGATACTGGATTTTCATGAGCTGTAAAACCGTAATCATTGACATTAAAACCAAATCTAGAATATATGAAAGTTTCACTTTTTGAATTAAATTACGGAAAATAATGAACTTTTCCACGTTTTTCTAATTTATGAGCACCTGTAATCCTAGCAGATCCGAAGAAAAAATGGCAAACACTGTAGTGATACAGTTATTTACTTCTCAAGCTGTGGGCGGAGGTACTCAGATGTATGAGGGTAATGAGTACCAGGATGACATTTCAATGGTCAGCCAATTTGAATGGCTAGTTGAATACATCCCATATTTGGCTTGTTGAATCGAGATATGCAGCCCACAAAAAAATTACCGAATTGCTTTATTTCACAATTTCTGTAGTAGGGTCATCAGAGACCCAAATGTACAGTCACTGAAAAAGCACTGGAAAAGTGAGTTTTTCATATGTTCCTGTGTCCAGTGTGCGCAACGTCATCAATAAATGTACAGTCCATGGCACTGTAGCTAACCTCCCTGGACGTGGACGGGAGAGAAAAATGTATGAAAGATTACAACAAAGGATTGTTTGAATGGTGGATAAAAAAAAACTTGCTCAACTGCCAAACAAATTCAAGCTGACCTGCAGACACAGGGTAAAACAGTGTCAGCTGTCGCCATCTGAATGAAATGGGACGCTATGGTAGGAGACCCAGGAGGAGCCCACTGATGACACAGAGACATTTAAAAAATCCAGACTGGAGTTTTTAAAAATTAACTATTCGTACTTTGTTTTTCCTATGGCTAGAAATAATTCAGGCCTGAAGGGGTTAACATAAGCAAAGAGTGTAAGTAAGTTGAATCCTGTTTTATATAATCATGACTCAATTATTTGTGTGTCCGAGATGTGTACAAGAGATGAAGCGAGGTTGGAAAAACATCTTATAAAGCCAGTTATTTTCTGTATACATGGTTTTTCGAAAACAGAACGCAGTACTCCTCCAACACAACAGGCGGCGAGAGAGAGTAAACCATACTCTGTCTCTGCACAGGAAATACTAGAGTTGAAGAGGCTTTAAACATTCTGTTTACGTCGCCATGGTGGTTTGATAGTTAACGTCGTACAATTGCGAACCGGTAGTTAATTTCTTCAGAAATGTCGAAATTTCAGTTATTAAATGTGTATCTTACTGAACGATTGACAGCGGCTGCTGCGGAGATATTCGCGGCAATCAAAACAACGCTGATTGAATACCAGGAAGACATCTCCCGGTCAGAGGAGGAGAACGGACGTCTACGGGAGTTGCTTCATATGGTTCTGAAACCCGATATTAAATTACACAGAGTAGATCACTGCCAGTTCTCCCCCATCCTCCCAGTGTCTGATGAGGACGTGGGCCTGTGTTCACCTGAGCAGCAGCGATGCGAGCAGGAGTGTCCCCGCCTGGCAGAACCCACAGAGGAGGACCAGCTTCCAACACTAGAGTCAGACACGAAAGACTTGAACATACTAACTGTCCCTTTAGAGCCAGATACGAAAGACTTTCACATCCTAACTGTCCCCCTTCTCTGTGTGAAAAGTGAGTGTGATCAGGAGGACTCACCTCTGTGGAGGGCTGTGGAGGACAAAGAGAGGGATTCTTTACCCACCATTACAGATCAGCAGATTAAAACAGAGCTTGGGGGGAATGATGGAGTATTAAACCCATTTGACTTTATGCCCCTCTCTGCAGTAAATCAGCATTGTATTGCTGCTCAGAGTGAAATCAGTGAATGTCTACAGACTGGGGAGGAGGGTGGAGGACAACTGTCACGGTTAAAGCCACTGAAATCAAAGACAACGCGGTCATGGAAGTGCGAGCAATGTGGAAAGACTTTTCAGAGGTTATGCCACCTGACTCAACATATGACAGCATTTGTTCACACACAGGAGAAACCATTTAAGTGCTTCGTGTGTGGCAAATGTTTTAGTCAGAAAGCAAAGTGTAAGAGACATATGGTGATTCACACTGGGGAGTTTAAGTGCAACGATTGTGGCAAATGTTTTAGTGGAGTGAAACTGCTGACTCAGCATATGAGTATTCACTCAGGGGAGAAACCATATAAGTGCCCTCATTGTGTTAAATGCTTTACCTCTGTGGGTATTTTGAATAGCCATCAGAAAATCCACACTGGGGAGAAACATCAGTGCAAACATTGTGAAAAGTGTTTTTATAAGGCATACCACCTGACTCAACATATTATGACTCACACGGGGGAGAAACCGTTCAAGTGCATAGAGTGTGACAGATCTTTTAGTCAGAGTGGCAAGCTTAAGATACATATGCGTCTTCACACTGGGGAAGAACCATTTTATTGCAAACAATGTGGAAAATCCTTCCGCTCAAGGGAATACTTGAAGAAGCATGTGAGGCGTCACACTGCGCAATTGTGAACCTTTCACTGACTACTGTGACTTTCAGTGGGCAAATTCTTGTGACTGGTGTTTTCATCAAAGGAACTCTAAACCCACATGAAAAAACTCAAAGCAGGGAGATGAAATTACTGAATTGGTGATAAATTATGTTGAGCTGTATAGAATATTCTAAAAAGCCGATTTACTTATTTAGACAGACTTGCACAAAGCTACATATCTGAAGTTGTAATATGAATGTCGCCTCATCGTGGCTCACTGTCTGTTATTGCTATGTTGGATTAAAGTTGTTATTTCAAACAGTATTCCTCTTTATTATCTATGGCATGCCATTGCATGTTTTTTTTTTATTGAAATCAATTAGGGTTAGGGCTAGGATTAGTGTTATTCTATCCCTTCTAGAAGTGGTCTAATTCAAGGCCTGGGAGGGTTGGGGTTAGGTTTAGCCACATGGTGCAAATCTTACATTCACTTACCCATCTTGTACAAGTCAATGATCATTTTTAAGAAGCAATACAGGAAGGACGCTTTTATTTTATTTTATTTTTTAAATTCTGAGTGGGTCAGTCCCACTCATATTTTTCATTTTATTGGACAGATACAGTGAAGACAGACAAGAAAGTAAGAAGAATAAGGTAGAGAGGGCATGGGCTAGATTTCAACCCATGATGAGATTGCTGACATGGGCATGTGTGTGCACTGTAGACCATAGTGCTAGACCACTGGACCACCCCAGGTCACAGGAAGGAAGCTTTTCAAACTACTCAAAGAGGGTGGGTCAGAGAGACAAAATGTGGAAATTGCAGTCATTAAATGCATATATAGGTAATCGGAAACTATACCAGAATGAAATCTCCAGGTCAAAAGAAGAGAACGGAAGTGGCTGGATATGATTTTGAAACCCAATACTGCTCCATAGAGTAGAACCTAATCAGTTATCATTCACTGTTTCTGATGAGAACGAGGGCCTGTTTTCATCTGAGCAGCAGCAATGTGAGCAGGAGTGTCCCCGCCTGGTGCGCCTTGAGGACACAGAGCCACACTGAAAGAGGAGGACCAGCTTCCAAGACCAGAGTTGGATACCAAAGACTTCAACATACTGCCTGTCCCTCTTCCCTGTGTGAAAAGTGAGTGATCAGGAGGACCCACCTCAGCCTGCACACTTGTGGAGGGCTGTGGGCAGTGGCGGCTGGCCAATAGAGGGCGCTAGGGCGCCGCCCCCACCTTCCAACGCAGCCCCACTTCCTAGTTGCTACTTGTAAAATATTTTTTTAAATAAACATTGTTTATTCATAAAATGCGGCTGATATTCTGTCGGCGCCTATCAGCATTCATTAAAAATCCTCCAATACAATAAACATTTTATCTGTGTCTGTGTATGTGTAAAATTCACTGTGAAAATACATAGGGTCGAGTCGGGACGCCGGCCGAATGGGACCCTATGGCAATGCAAATACTTTTGGCTTACACGTGAGCTGTAGCAGCGCTCCAATTGGCTGTCTCCTATTTCCCGTCGGGGCGCAAAAAGTGCGCCCTGAGCATGCGCAGATTATAGGCTTACCTAGGCTGCAGCCTAGGGCCACTACCACTAGGGGGCCACGACGGCCACCTAACATTGGATAAAAAAATATTTAAAAAATGCGTGAGACTTAAGAGCCTTAGCTTCATTTTTTATAACTTCTATTATTCTTCCTGCCACTGCACTTTTAGCAGTCTCTTAATTAGAATGAGAGGATTACAATGTCCTTGAGCCCAATGTGCTGTAGTAGGCCTAGTGCATGGCTAGGGGATAATGGGATGTAATTGTTTTATGGTGTATAACGAGAGGGTCACACAGGACTCGTTAGCCCATGCAAATAAGTCGTTTGTTTTCGAGGTGATTAGCCATGGATTTCCCAGTGTTTACTTTGAGCGCAGAGCCGTGCCAGAGAGTACAATTGTTTAAAGGAGCAGGGCATATGTTTGTTGGAAATCTGCCGTCTTCGGCCATCGCGGCAAAATTCAGTTAGACGTTCCAAACAACTTCCACCCTACAGTATATTATATAACCCCCCAAGACGGACTTGCAGTTTCCGACATCTGTTTTCTGCATGCACGTATCATTCAAAGTGGCCGCCACCAGAGACAGAAAGGCCAAAATTAATGGGTCCACTCCCCTAGAACCCCCCTGGCAGTAACAACATATGCAAACAAACACGTGTCTGGTTAGACACTCCAAAACAGAGTTTATTAATTAAATAAAAGGATGCCATTCCCTGATCGCTACCAATTAAACATAGTCATTACAACCATTAGGAAGCGTTTACAAAGTGATTCACTTAGGAACAAGAGGCATTATGTAATGATTCTTTTTTGTGTTTAATAAATGCAATGAAAAGCACCATGTGGGAAAAAGGCACATCCTATAGTAGACAAATATGGAATAAGGGAATGTGATGTGTTGTCTTCCACTTCCTGGATGAATAGTTACGCTTCCTGTGTCACGTGTGCCGTAGCCTCGTATCTCTGGCGCTTAGTGTTGACCTGGACAGAATGACAGATAAGACAATAAGTTAAAGGAATAGAAGAGTGGCTCAGTGGCACAGTGACTGCTGTTAAAACCCACATCGACGTTTAGATTAGCAGCCTCACCCTATAGGAGGAGCTCCACTCCCCAGTGCCGTGGCTGTTGACTGAGCGCACTCGGTAAAGGTAGTGGGTGTCTGGGAGCATCCCTGAGGTCTGCAGGTTACAGGCCTCCAGCCCACACACGATCACACCCTCCCCCATGGCCTCCCCCATGGCCTTCCCCACGGTATCAGCATCCTGGAAGTGAATGTCAAAGCTGTCTACCTCCTCGCCCATCGGAACCATCCAGAAGATCTGCAACACAGACCAGAAACACAATTGAACACGACCGTAATAATGAATCATTAATTATGTAAACCCAAAAGTTTGTTGGCAGTCAGGGTTTTATGAATAAACTCCAGTGTTGCAGTGCATGGTGGGACTGTAGCCTACCTCCACAGTGGCTCCCACGATATGGTGCTGATAGATGATCGGGGGTCTGGGCAAGAGGAGCTGGTGTTTCTCCTCTCTGGGGCTGCTGTCTCCAGCGGGCAGAATCAGCTGTTCTTCCTGTGTCAGGGGGGGCTCCACTGGTATCAGGACTTTGACTGGCGAGCCTGGGCTCGATGCCAACTGCACCATGTCACACCGTTCCAAGATGCAGTCGAAGCTGGGCACTGTGGAGGCGACGCTTGCCGTCTCTACGTTCTTCCAGGTGAGGTGAGTCCCCAGGCTGATCTGCAGGTCAATGAGAAGGTCATCTTCAGGTCATCTTCACGGCCTTGAAGGGCTCCCCCTCCTGTAGGTACGGGGCGGGACGGCGGACGCCCTCCTTGGTCTTGTGCAGCCACTGGGTCAGAGCCCCGCTGAGGAACACCACCGAGTCAGGCTCCAGGAGCGCCTTCTCAGACATCACCTCCAGCCCGGTCAGGGAGGCCATGAGCGGGGCGGAGTCTTGGAGGAAGTCCCTGGCGGCGCCTTGGGTGCTGGAGGTCAGGCCGTCCAGGTGGGCCAACAGCGCGGACTCGTTGTTGAGCAGGGTGTTACGCATCGACTGGAAACACTCGCGGACGCGGCGCCTCATCTCTGCCCCGTCCGTGCCGACCCTAGCATTCAGTTGCTCCATGGCAACCATGTCGGTTTCACACTGAGTCTTCACTGAAATCACATGACATGGGGGACATTCAGAAACATTTCTCTGGCACATTTGAATTGATGAAAACTGAGATGTTGATTCATATTCATAGAGACACTTTCCCTGACAAATACAATGTCATAAATGGATCAATAAACAAGTGTACAGTAATCACATCCCCCACAATGTTGTCCTTGTATGAATTGGTGACGATTAATGAGCATACCCTGCGGCAACATATTGATATACTATAGGCCAAGTGTCAGTATTAAGTTATGCTATAGGCCTACTGCATTAGGCTACACTCCTATAGCTGCATTCACAGCCACTCTCAAATCTGTGGACTGCCTTCAAATATACACAAAGCTGTAAAAAGCAACACTGGTAATTAATCAAATAAGCACCATATATCCTATACTCCTACGTTCCTACTCCTACGTTCCATTTCCGTCATACGTTTGAATAATTGTCTGAATTTCACACAAGGGGAGCTACATCATTGGTGGGGGACATGTTTACTGTATAGTTGTTAAAACATAGCTTACAGTATGAACTTTCAATAAAGTAGATTGTGCAGCTGTATTTTATTCACCTACACTACTGTAATTGTGAACTATTTAAGAGGTAGCCTATTATGTGGGGAATGCAATTCTCCTTGCTATAATTATGTTGTTAAAGCTTTCATATTTTATAAACATCATTTAGGTTATGTAGAAGCAAATAACAGTCCTTCATCAGTGATCTTAACAGATTTTGGCAACTTTTAATGATGGCACATTAACTCAACAAAACCCACCTGCAGAGAAACATTATGGGCTCTTTTTTTTAGCTCTATTTTTATTTTTAGCTTTAAAATGACATTTTAAATTTGTGTCAGCAGTATTAGCTGAACATACCACTGTGCTGTAGTGCTGTTTCACCTGCGCTCACGTTGGTGAAGTAGGTCAAGTGTCATCATGTGTACTGAAAACTATGGCCTTGAAAATCATGTTGGCACTAAAGAACTTTCTATGCTGTTATAATATAGCCCAAGACTTCCTTTCATACAAAACAACAATGTTCCACAGTCCTTGTCGTACAAATCCAGTAATTAATAGTAGTAAAGAAACAACACACTATAAGCTATGACCTCCTTACCCTTCACAGCCAGCTCCAGGGCGGTCCGGAGGCTGGCCTCCCTCCTGGTGCGAGCCTCGTGGCTCATGGCTGTCAGGTCGTGGCCTAGGTGTCCCTGTTCCATGCACCCCTGGCAACCGAGTCCCTCGTCGTCAAGGCAACAGCGTCCCTGGTCGTACAAGGAACAGTGGGAGAGGGCTCGCTCCAGGTGGACAGGGCCCGGCTCCCTCCTGCCCTCATCCGTCGGCTCTGTTAAAACGTGGGCCTGCTTCTCTGCTTTAGGCTGGGCGTCCTTATGCCTAAGTGAAACAGGAGAATGGGAGGGCAGGATAAACATAAAATTAGGCAACCAAAAAAATATAATCATATTAGCCTTACTGTGAAGCCCCCTTGGAGTAAGCTAGATGAAGTGAATGCTACTGCAATTCCCATATTTTACCAGTAGGCCTATATATAGCTATACATATTTTTTTCTTCTTTTTTTTTTAAAGCTCCAAACCTGTTTGAGTGTTCAAATTCCATCTCTTTTCCAGCGTGTTTGGTGGGCTTGGAGCGTCCACAACACCACCACGCGCTGGGCTCAGACATGAAGTTCGAAGTTAACTGATAGGCTATAGTCTGAAATGCCCTACTACAACAGGAAAAAAGGTGATTCTTTTATTTAACTTATCACAACGTTTTCTCGAAGCATTGACATTTAGTTAGCTGGTGGTTCTCATAATTGTACAACCACTGCTGCTCATTAGGACTATATACTTATGAAGTTGATTCATTTATATGTTCAATTAAAAAAAAAAATCATGTCATTTTCCATATAGGAGGCGTAATTATTTCCCACCTTATCAACACGATGTCCGTTTGATGTGTGAATTCATAAACGAATCCCGCTGAAATATCTCACCTGCTTTACTGTGACGTATTATCAATACAGTTTATGGCGTGTTCTGAAATGAAACGTCATTCACGTCGGCCGAATGAAGAAATTCCAAATTTACTGCGTGAAATAATAATAATAATAATAATAATAATAATAATAATAATACATTAGACTCATATAGCACTTTTCTAGACACTCAAAGACGCTTAAAATGCCATCCATAAGTATTGGAATGAGGAAGCATGTTGTCCTCTTTTAGCTCTATATTCTCTTATGTTTCCTTCTTTTAGATAAGTTTCACCGTTTGGAAATTAAAACATAGGCACACTATTTTAGGGCACCACAAGTATTTTAGTAAGACAATTGGCTTGACAGGTGTTTTTGTGGTGCGTTAGTCAGGTGTTTTCCGTCACAACATTTGTGCAGGCATAACAGAGCCGTCAATGTGCGCATTGATTCTAGTATTCTAGTATTTGCCTCTGGAGCCTGCTATTGGTGTCTGAACCCTGCAGTTCCTAATGATACATCTGTGGGAATCCAAAGAGTTGGACTTTTTACCCTGTTAGGAGTTATTTTGTTCTGAATTGAAAAGTACATTTTTGTTTCCTTGATTTTCAAATCCAGTGGAGGAGACAGTGCATGAGAGTGAGAGATTTTGGCCCAGACCCTAAAGCTGTTAGGCCCAGGTGTATGCATTGTGGTTTTTAGAAATGGGGTGTTAGGACATGGTGTAGCTGTAGGGTTTTCAGAGTGTCATATTATGAAAATCTGTGGTTCTATCCCCATTACAAGCCACTTTAAAAAGCTAAATCCCCTCCCATTCAATAGTTGCTGACCATGTTTGCCAGTCACTTATTCAATTAGTTAATGATGGATTCAAGTGCACACAATTGTATTAGAAACATATTCATTGGAAAGTAATATCCTAACATTGGAACAAGCTTCCAGTGGCCCTAAAAAGATTAGAGGGAGAGGTAAGCTTTAAACGTGCAATAAAGAACTGGCTAGCCAGTGAAATGACAGAGTAGAAACACATCATAGGTAGGGAGTGCAGGGAATTAGTGTAACTATATATGTTTGGTTTTTATGGTTTTTATCATGTTCTGTAAATTTGTTTTATGGTAACTGTCTGTCCTGTCCTCAATCAGGGACCATGATGGAAATAAGCGCTTGATCATGTGTTTTTATCCCTTGGAAACTGTCTTTTTAATTCCACAATAAATCAAATCAAAATCAAAATTCAGGGCCAAGCTAAAAAGGAGTTAAGCCACAATCTCAGAGAGAAGGAGATCCAGGAAGTTAATTTGAAGATATCATTGAATAGAGCATCCAAAGATGTAGTATCCAATTTTTTGTTTGCTTTTCTGGCATGGCCTGCATGGCTGGCAGGTCGTATTTAGTTCCTCCCTGTCCCTGTCCCACACTCCAGCACAGCATGGAGGTAATCCACCACTAACGTTTGGATGCTAACTGCCAATAAACCCAAATGAAAGAACGTTGGAGTGACTGATGTTTTTTTTAGAGTTAAAAAGTTATAAACGGGAAATGTTTGCGGTTTTCGATTTGTTGTAGAAAAGACATTGTTGTATTTTGATAACGATAAAACAGGGGTGGGCTCTTATTTGAGTGATAGTTTGAAAAGCCAATAGAAAGTGTTGTCGGGGACTTTCGAGTTGAATAAGGGAAGTGACACATTTTTCTCTGGACACTTCCAAGTCGGAACGGTTCTAAAGCGGGCAAAGAATTCTAAAAGCGGTCAAGTCTTGGCGCAGTCTCTATGGTACTTTTCTACCAATATCACCACTGACCGATTAACTTGTGGTTTGTTTCATAGTTATTTTTTAATGTAATAAATCACCAAACAGCTGGTTGTAAATATGTGTTCATTATTCAACTTCGTCTTTTGACTAGTTTTCTGCGCAAAACACAGAAGGCGTTTGAATGTTTGTCAACAATGCTAACTGCGTATACGTTGTTGTTTCTATGAAGAAAAGTCTGCAGTAAGTGTAATGATAACATGAACTGACAGGTAAATGTACGTTATTTCGCATTATTTGGGATATTATATTTACTCTCATGTATTGTGGCCAGAACGGAAGCTTCAGTCTTTGCCTAGATACGTTGTAATTGGGCATTCCAAATAGCCTAAATATAGCAACAAATTGACGTATTGAAATATAGCCAAAAAATGAATTTCAACTATGAACCACAAATCTGAAAGTAGAGAAGGTTTCACCAGGAAAAAAAAACTTTTATTTGGAAAATTCTGACCGGTTGTTGGTTGGCTTGACAGACGCATGCGCAGCTCCAAATGTGTGGCCAAAAGAAGAGAAGAGCTATCTTGCTAGACTGCAGACGCAGATAGCCAGCTCGAAAATGTGTTTCATACTCACAAACACATTATATATGAATGATGGTGTTTGGACATGACAGCGCACTCGTCATAGGATTCTTTACGATTATATTTGGACGCTCTGCATTGGATTTGGTATGTTGCTAGCTAGCTAACGTTAGCTTTCTCGCCTTTGTTTACATGATTATAAGTGTCATTCAGACTGCCAATACTACCTTTTATTAGGCAGCTGTTGTTGTTGTTGTTTTGCAATTTTATTTTTATTCAACAATAAGAACAATAATTCAACATCAACAAAAACAACCAAAAGAAAAACATTAAAAGGAAAAGAAAAAGCTACAGTGCTGTCATGTCTCAAGTCTGTGTCAATAGGCTAGGTGCACAATCTCCACTACTTCCTGAAAGGCACCTTGCATGAACATATCCTGTCTCACTCTATTTATTGTGTGTTCCAACAGTTTACCGCACAGCTGATTAATCAATTAAACCAATAGAGTGAGACAGGATATGTTCATGCAAGGTGCCTTTCAGGAAGTAGTGGAGATTATGCACCTAGCCTATTGCCATAAAGTCCACTTCATCCATTTGTTGTCCATCTGTGGTCCTAAAAGTCGTAGTCTGAGGCAGCTGTGGTTTTAACTGGAATTACCACTTCAGTTCCTAGATACTACTTACTGTAACAGTAACTATGTGTTAGCCTTAGTAGCTGGCTAGCTATGATACTACAATAGTGTCACTCACTGTCAGTCTTGCTAGTTATATTTTCAACTGTATGACTAATGTGACTGCATTGTGACACTATTTGGGCCGGATTCACAGATAAGGCTTCAGTCTAGTCCTGGAATAAATCACACTTTCAATGTAAAATCTCTCATTGAAGATGGTCTTAAGCCTTGTCTTTGTCTGAAACTGGCCCATTGTGTCCCAGCGCAGGCAAGAGTATGGACATCGCACAACGAGATAAGCTGTCTGAGCTAGTGGAGGAGATGACCACCTCCGGGGAACCACAACTCAATCAAGAGAAGCTGAAGGAAGTGAAAAAGATCTGCAAGTATGAAGTGGTGTCATATAGCAACTTTATTTCCACTCCAGGTTATTTATTTCCATTATGGTTTAATAAATAAATCCTCACCATATGAAAACTAATCCTGTCAAACACCATTTCGTCTCCTATTACAGAGTTTCTAACGACTACATCGAGCACTTCTATCACCTAATCATGACGCAGCTTGGCCAGGAGCACGCAGAGATCCGCCTCTCGGCCTTCCAGATGGTGGGTGAACTCTTCACCCGGTCGCACCACTTCAGGGTCCTACTGGTCACCAACTTCCAGGATTTTCTGGACCTGACCGTCGAGACAGACTCTGATCTGCCTCTGCCTCCACCCAAAGAAGTGGCCAAAAAGCTGAAGACACTGGCCATCCAAACAGTGCAGGCTTGGCAGGCCGCCTATGGAGCAGCCTACAAAAAACTGGCCTTAGGTTACCATTTTCTCAAGCAGGTGAAAAAGGTAAGCGTGACAATTCTCATTTTGTTTGCATCAAAGGTAAATGTAAAGAGTACATGTTGTACCACCGAAGAGCGAATGACCAATGTTTTGTATAATAACTAGTGTTGTAGATTAATAATGAGACTCAAGATAGGAACTCGCTTTAAATCTAGGTATAACATTTATTAAAGAAAATTATCTTTCACAACTCATGTTGGGACAGTCAAATCAACTTCACAATGGGAAGCGTTCAAAGACTGCCACACAACTTTCACATTGTACATTTGTCAACATAGTCACAACATTGATAACAAGTCTGTACTCCATCACTGTCCATGAACACAAGGCCCTCAACCAGGGCTCTGTGTTCATAAACAGGACAGCCAGACTCTCAACAATCCCACAGGAAATACTACACTGTTACACTCTGTGTGAAAATGAATAGACCTTGCATACATACAATACAAGATTCAGTATAGAGCATTGTGAAATGCCACAATCCATTACACTAGTCAGACAAATATTCTGTACATTCAACCTGTATTTTTCTTGGAAGTCCCTATGGGGTCAGGGGACCTGTTATGCAGGAGGACTTTCATGAGATATGCTTGGATTCATGTGAAATAATTGCATGTCCCCCAAGCTCCTTAACCAAACGCAAGTGCTTAGTCTGCTCTTGTTCAATGTTTCCTTTTTTCTGTTTGTGCTTCTTCCAGGTGGACTTCCATGATATTCAGGCCAGAACATTAGCTGAGAGGAAACGAGAGGAGGAGAGGCAGAAAAGAATGGACAGGATTTATAAAGAGAAGGTTGAAAAGGCCACCATGGAAATGGAAGGTGCACAACTTACCACTAAACACCTGGACATATCTAAGCTTTACGATACACGATTATTTGTCAGTGACCCTCAAAGTCATAGACAATATTAAGATATCCTTAATTATTACTTTTACTATTGAATATTTTGGTTCTAATCTTTGCCGAGTAGCTTCTGTGCAACTCTTTACAGCGTCAATGTTGCTTCTTATTAGATTCCTCTCAGGAGATCGAGGACTGCCTTACAGAGATGGACACCTGCATGCGATTGCTCGTGCCTGAGCTAGTGGATCTTGAAGAAAGCCCAACACCAGCCAATGATTCAACCCTGTCTGCCACATCCACACATGAGAAAGCCGCCCCTTCCAGTGACGTAAATGAGCAGCCTTGTTGTAGCCAAGTCCTGGATGATGAGAAGGTAGCAGAGGAACCAGAGGCAAAGAAGAGGAAGAAAAAGGCAGCTGATGAGGAGGAGGGGGAGGAGTCTAGTGAGGAAGAGAGTGATATGGAGGAGGTTCCTGATGAGAACCTTTTTATACGCAATGCAGGCCTCATATCACACAAATACAGTCTGGATCTGAACCTCTCTACAGGTGTGTACTTACACAAGTGACAAACAAGACTTATGACAGTTTAGCCTGGTACACACACAAAGATTTTCAAAATCTTAACAGATTTTCTATCTGAAAGAGATCCCACACATGATAAAAAAATCATCGATTGAACAGTTTTGATCATATTGTGTGTGGTGTGCCCCGATATTCCCAATACAGCACACCACATACATAAAGATCTGTCCTACGACAGTCTAGAGTCTCGTCTCCCAAGCCAGAAATCTTGCGTTATCAGGGTAGTAGTACCCTGACTGACCTGTACGAGGCAGCCATGTGCGACAGGGCAAATAAAGTTCAGAAGAACGAAAAGAAGAAGACCTGTCAGTCACCCGCTTCTTGATTGGCTACATTCCATTCCACGTCACAATTGGACTCTCGAGTTGTCAGTTTCGCCCACACACAAGAGGACACTTTTAATATTTAGGATCGTCTGCCCCGAGGCCAAGGTTATCTTTATGTGTGTGTACCAGCCATTAGGCCTACTTATGACAACTACAAGAGTCAGTTAATCACTGACTACTGTATCTGGATCACATGAGTTTAACTTGGACAATTAATTAATAGCTGACCTGGGTTGAATAGCCTACTTGAGCTGTGCAAGCTGTGTAAAACTCAGTTTACTGTTTTCCAATTAAATCAAGTGCACTATGTATTTGACCCAGATCTCTTCTCTAGACAGACATGCCCAAAAGGTCATGCAATCAGTAAAAAATATTGTTTTATGACTTTTCAGTCATCCGTGTTTTTCCCCAATCCCCCCACAGATTTGAAGGTGAAGGAGACGGAGGACAATGAGGCAGTGGTGAATATGGTAAAAGATCTCCACAAACTCATCAGCAACAAACACCTGCCTGCTGTCCAGTCCTGGGTCCAGGTGAGGCTCTGTAGGCTTCTTAATGAATTGAATCTCCACAGCCGCTCTCTCATGAGTCAAGCACGCTAGACTTGCCATTCAAATAATCGCAAAACAAACAGCTGTCCTGAAAAGTCAGTCTCAGAGTAGTCTCAATTAAGTATTTGCCCTTTATAAAGCATTGAAATGTCCCTCCACAGGTTTACACCAGGGCTGGTGGGCAAGAGCCTCTCCTCAAGCGAGCCATAGACCTAAAGAAGTCTCTGGAGACATCACTGGAGAAACACAAGGATCTGAACATCCACTACAAGGCCAGACATCGCAGAGTGGTGAGTAGTATTCATTCTGCCCATCTGCACTCATCCATGTTGCTGTCCAGGGTCTTCATATCGCCTCACAGCCATGTTGCTGTCCAGAGTCTTCATACCGCCTCACAGCCTTCGTTGCAGGTCTTCACCAGAAGAGGGCAGCATTAAACAACTTATTAGCAATATATTTGCTGGTTTGCTGCTTATCACAAAAGTAGAAGAAGGGGTGACTGTCAGTATGGTGTATTGTTCTTGAGATGACCATTTGAAAAGAAAAACATCCGCGTTTCGAAACCAGTAACCAGTCGTCTCTATAGATAGTACAAGCAGATTGTTTGAAATACTACTGACATTTGATAGCATAAACAGGGTGCAACCACTGTCATGCTTTCATACAAACACATCCCTATCTACTTCACTTAAACCTGGTTATATTCAGAGTCAGAGTTCTAACCCACTGTTCCCACACTTACTGATTCAATTAAATGAAAGAAGATCAGGGCCATATCAGAGTTTATTACCAGTTGAAGGCAGAAATCCCTTCAATTTAACCCTAATGTTCAGCTCATGTATTTCATTTTAAATTGTTTCAGGGGATGGAAATTGAGGAACCATAGGAGTAATGAAAAAAATTACCAGTCAGATATTTGCGCGAGGTATTATAGTGAGGCTGAGATGTAATGCATCAGACAAGATTAGCACAGCGAGAGAGAGAGAGAGAAAGAAAGAAAGAACTGCGGCACGTCTATGGCTGCTAATAGAGAGACCCACTCCCTCCCTCCCTCTCTCTTTGGAACGGAATCCTACGCATATACAGCAGTTATGAGACTCATCATTATGACACCTGATATCCGTTTTTAACTGGGCAGAGAGAGTGGAGCGCACCGAGCGGCGGAGTGACAGTGACAAAGCGCCGTACTGCTCCCTGTAAAGGTTTTATCACTGTCAGGCTCGCCATTCTCAATGCAAAAAGCCATTGCTGTGTGATAAAGCAACAACTTAAAGTCCTTTATCATAATTAGTTTTTCCTTTTTACCCTTAAAAGCATTCCATTACTTTATTCCCTTTATCACGGCCGTGACACGGATAGGATTGCTTTTTCGACTCAATAAACTCGGCACTGATTGGGGAAGAAAATTGCAAAATACCACAAAAAAAAAGGTCAAGACGGTAGTTTTAGCAGCTTCTCACTCCACTGGGAGGGAAGAACACTTACATGGAAGTGAAGAAATAAACAAATGACCAGAACAATTTCGACCCGTAATAGCCCACTTGAATATTGTTTAGTTTCAGCTTGTACATTCTGTCGCCTGCCTTTTGTGTCATTACCTTCCCTAGACTGATGAGATCTCACTCGATGCGTAGCAATGAATGAAACGATCCCATGATGTTTGAATTCTGTGTGTTTTACAGTTACACTTTCATAACCACATCTGAGAGGAACCGTTGTAGGAGGCACAGTAGGCTTGTTTTAAGCGTATTATGTACAATTGGTAACATTTGGTTGAGGATGCTGTTCTGAATGGAATCTAACTGCTACATTTTACTGGCTGCGTTAACCTCAGCGACGCGTGTGAGTTTAATTTCGGTGCCCATGTTAACGGGTTAGAGCAGCCATACAGCGTGTGCGAGAGGCCGCAGCACACCATCTAGAGAGTCTGACCCTCGCCTATTTTCTCCGCTTGCCGCCCGCCTGAAATGAGCCTGAATCAGCAACATACACTACAGTTTCAATGTCTTCATCTGTAAATATGTATTTCTTTTTATCAACACTTTTGCTATCTGTTTCAAATTAAAAGCCGTATTAAACGTAGGCTATAATTATAGGCACGTAAGCTATAATTAGGCTATAATTATATTATATTAATTAGTTAAAAGAACATCAAGTGAAGGGCAGTATTTTTCTGGTGTTAATGAAGTTAATGAAAGTGAAAGAGGGGGAAATTGGGACAGCATGAGAAGGAGAAAGAGAGGTAGAGTGCACAACTAACAAAACTGCGGGCTGTGCATCAAATCAGTTTGAGGGAGACATTTTAATGAACCCAAAACTTGACTGTGAAACCCGACTTTCAAAGACGAGGTGCGTTCTTCTAACCTAATCTAAACGATTTATGTAATGTTACGTTACATAAAAAATAACTCGATAATACGTTGTCCTAGACAGTCTATCTTCTTCATGATCAACATGTAGTTTAACAATTAAACAAATGATGTGACTGCTTTCTGCTTATGACCGTTTCACATTCCGAACCGCTCATTAAGGATGGATGACAGCAGAGACTGAACCCAGAACAATTTATGATGAAGTGAAATTAAACATTACATTATTGACGGCCATTATCAAAGGCAAATTCAATGTACAAAGATAAGGCTGGCTGTAGCAGCTCCGCAGTAGAAACACTCCCAGTAGGGGAGACGCGACAGAAAGTGCAGCAGCAGTTCCACCACGCACACGCACCTCTGAGGTGACACTGTCAGTGGAATTTAAGCGTAAGACGTTTCTTTTAAGTTACAAGGACAAATGCACATAGAGTACCCTCTATATTATTATTCTGCCCCCTGTACCACCTGCATCAGTATCCCTCTACCACCTCCATTAGTACCCCTCTACATAGGGATGCAAAATGTCTGAAACTTTCCGGTAAATTTCTGGACATTTTCCTTGCGAAGTTAATCAAGTTTTTTTTTTGAAATTATCAAAAAAAGTTAGCTTGGGGCGCTTAGGTGGCGTAGCGGGTTAAGCACTGACCATGTAACCGCAGGGTCCCGGTTTGATTCCGGCCGGGGACATATCCTGCATGTCATCCCTCCTCTCTCTCTCACCCATCCTTCCTGTCTAAATCTTCACTGTAACTGTCAATAAAAAAATGAAAAATATGAGTGGGACTGTCCCACTCAGAAAAAAAATAACGTTAGCTTATAACAGTGAGGCGATTCTAGGTCTTGTGGCATGTTTTGGTTAAACAAATGAAGACAGGACCTGACAAATCAGACAAATCCAAAAGCCACAAAATAGAGCCATAACAGGTAGGAAAGGGGGAATAATAAAAGAGAAAATATCAAAGAGGGACAGAGAGTATAGCAGAGAGAGACATAGTTTTGCACCAGATGAATGTTTTGGCATTTTTACACAACCTGGCACGAAGGCAAGGATCAAGGGATCCCAGCTAGCAAGCTTGTGGTGGCCCCTGAGTGGCCCATTGTTGGCAGAGTCAGCAGTCCTCTATCTGCAAAAGCTGTCAGCATGGCAGAATCTTGCACGTCGACTTTACGATGGCCCAACAGCGACAAGCCTACACCACAAACAGTGGTCTGTTGTCACACTGCCAGCAGCTAGCAGCTGATTGGTCAAAGATAGGACCACCATCGCAAGCCGACACCAGCAACCGGCCCTGAGTCAGTCCACTGGTGGCACAGGGATCTGGCTGTTGGCAAGCCATCAACTCTGCTACTTTGCCACCCTTTTCCTCTTTCCGAAGTTGCCACTATCGTCCTGCTCCCCTGTCAACCACTTCCCTACTCCTCTGGCATCTACCGTTTCCCTTTCACAATCTTTACACTCCTTTACCAAGCTTTATATTTAGCTCAAATGGCTGAAGAATGTCCGGTTTGATTGTCAGTCTACCATTGGTATGCCAACTGTTGGTCAACCACTGGTCTACTATTTGCACACTGATGTATTTGCACAATGGTTCAATTTGTAACTAATTAGTTGTTGCTTTTCTATTGGAAGGATTTAAATGTTTGTAATTACCACCTCCATCAGTATCCTCCTCTACCACCTCCATCAGTATCCTCCTCTACCACCTCCATCAGTATCCTCCTCCACCACCTCCATCAGTATCCTCCTCTACCACCTCCATCAGTATCCTCCTCCACCACCTCCATCAGTATCCCTCCTCCACCACCTCCATCAGTCTCCTCCTCTACCACCTCCATCAGTATCCTCCTCCACCACCTCCATCAGTATCCTCCTCCACCACCTCCATCAGTATCCTCCTCCACCACCTCCATCAGTATCCCTCCTCTACCACCTCCATCAGTATCCCTCCTCTACCACCTCCATCTGTATCCCTCCTCCACCACCTCCATCAGTGTCCTCCTCCACCACCTCCATCAGTATCCTCCTCTACCACCTCCATCAGTATCCTCCTCTACCACCTCCATCAGTATCCTCCTCTACCACCTCCATCAGTATCCCTCCTCCACCACCTCCATCAGTATCCTCCTCTACCACCTCCATCAGTATCCTCCTCCACCACCTCCATCAGTATCCTCCTCCACCACCTCCATCAGTATCCTCCTCTACCACCTCCATCAGTATCCTCCTCCTCCACCTCCATCAGTATCCTCCTCTACCACCTCCATCAGTATCCCTCCTCCACCACCTCCATCAGTATCCTCCTCCACCACCTCCATCAGTATCCTCCTCTACCACCTCCATCAGTATCCTCCTCCTCCACCTCCATCAGTATCCTCCTCTACCACCTCCATCAGTGTCCTCCTCCACCACCTCCATCAGTATCCTCCTCCACCACCTCCATCAGTATCCTCCTCTACCACCTCCATCAGTATCCTCCTCCTCCACCTCCATCAGTATCCTCCTCCACCACCTCCATCAGTATCCTCCTCCACCACCTCCATCAGTATCCTCCTCTACCACCTCCATCAGTATCCTCCTCCACCACCTCCATCAGTATCCTCCTCCACCACCTCCATCAGTATCCTCCTCCACCACCTCCATCAGTATCCTCCTCTACCACCTCCATCAGTGTCCTCCTCTACCACCTCCATCAGTATCCTCCTCCACCACCTCCATCAGTATCCTCCTCCACCACCTCCATCAGTATCCTCCTCCACCACCTCCATCAGTATCCTCCTCCACCACCTCCATCAGTATCCTCCTCCACCACCTCCATCAGTATCCTCCTCCTCCACCACCTCCATCAGTATCCTCCTCCACCACCTCCATCAGTATCCTCCTCCACCTCCATCAGTATCCTCCTCCACCACCTCCATCAGTATCCATCCTCCACCACCTCCATCAGTATCCTCCTCCACCTCCATCAGTATCCTCCTCTACCACCTCCATCACTATCCTCCTCTACCACCTCCATCAGTATCCTCCTCCACCACCTCCATCAGTATCCTCCTCCACCACCTCCATCAGTATCCTCCTCTACCACCTCCATCAGTGTCCTCCTCCACCACCTCCATCAGTATCCTCCTCCACCACCTCCATCAGTATCCTCCTCTACCACCTCCATCAGTATCCTCCTCCACCACCTCCATCAGTATCCTCCTCCTCTACCACCTCCATCAGTATCCTCCTCCACCACCTCCATCAGTATCCTCCTCTACCACCTCCATCAGTGTCCTCCTCTACCACCTCCATCAGTATCCTCCTCCACCACCTCCATCAGTATCCTCCTCTACCACCTCCATCAGTATCCTCCTCCACCACCTCCATCAGTGTCCTCCTCCACCACCTCCATCAGTGTCCTCCTCCACCACCTCCATCAGTATCCTCCTCCACCACCTCCATCAGTATCCTCCTCCTCTACCACCTCCATCAGTATCCTCCTCCACCACCTCCATCAGTGTCCTCCTCCACCACCTCCATCAGTATCCTCCTCTACCACCTCCATCAGTATCCTCCTCTACCACCTCCATCAGTATCCTCCTCCACCACCTCCATCAGTATCCTCCTCCTCTACCACCTCCATCAGTGTCCTCCTCCACCACCTCCATCAGTGTCCTCCTCCACCACCTCCATCAGTATCCTCCTCTACCACCTCCATCAGTATCCTCCTCCACCACCTCCATCAGTATCCTCCTCTACCACCTCCATCAGTATCCTCCTCTACCACCTCCATCAGTATCCCTCCTCCACCACCTCCATCAGTATCCTCCTCCACCACCTCCATCAGTATCCTCCTCTACCACCTCCATCAGTATCCTCCTCCACCACCTCCATCAGTATCCTCCTCCACCACCTCCATCAGTATCCCTCCTCCACCACCTCCATCAGTATCCCTCCTCCACCACCTCCATCAGTATCCCTCCTCTACCACCTCCATCAGTATCCTCCTCCACCACCTCCATCAGTATCCCTCTACCACCTCCATCAGTACCCTCCTCTACCACCTCCGTCAGTATCCCTCCTCTACCACCTCCATCAGTATCCTCCTCTCTCTCCCAGCCTGTATCCTTCTCTCCTGGCATCCATCTGATAAATGAAAACGGTGTCTTTGTCTGACACGAGCAGACCAGCACATCCAGCTGGATCTCCATCTCCTTAAGCACCTTTAATTATTGGTCACCGAAGGTTTCTTGTAAAGAAGGACGGATTTGTAAATTAGGCACCTTTTCAGCCCCCTTCTCACCCCCCCCCCCCCTCCCAAAACAGCAGCACATTTAACATGCAGCTAGGGGTGAGGAATATTGCATTGTTTACCCCAGATAAGGCATCTTATCAGGGCAGCAGGGAAGAGCCATAATTGATGTGTCTTTGTGTTTTTTCCTCATTGGGGAAACGAGAGATAAACAAGAGGGACTCCTATCCCCCCTGCCTGTTCCTCATCCTCCCCTGATCACGAATGGTGTATACAGGATCTACAGACTGACTGGTATTAATGTAGCTAGCGTAGCCAAACGCTACTACATCCTGGGGGAGATAGAGAGCGCTATGGGATAGGCTTGGCAGACCTTGTCTGGTTCTTCAGAGAGACCCACACAGATTTTTTTGCCCAGTTAATACAAGCAGACAATCACTCATCCTCAGATCAGTAAAGGAGTAACTGTTGTTAGATCTCGAATATCATTATGACGTTGAGACTATTTAATGTGAATTGAGAATGATTTTCGGCGTCCATTCATCCCAGGCGTAGTTCAGATCTGTCCATCAGATAAGCTAAGTAATGGTCTCATTCTCCCGTGATTGCGCCCCCATGCTCCCAGCCAGGCCCTGTCCTCTCTTCAGGATAAAGACATTGGGAAGCTGACAGTGTCGTTTGGAAGGATGGAGACATAACTTAATCTGTCATGTGACCCAGCGGTCCCCTTCAGGATGAGGTCCCCTGGGGGGGGGACGGAAGGACGGACCCCGCGGGACCCAGAGAGTCAGCATTGTCATTAGTGAATCCCCTCGACACTAGTGGCCTGGGATAGGCGCCATTACCATTGGCTGGTAATGGTCCCCCCCCCATCCCCAAAACCATCCCTCTGTCGCCCTCTGTTTATCCTCATGTCATGGCCCCTCTCTTCCGTTGAGTCTTATTTACAGAATGGGGTCTCTCCTCACCTCATTACTTTTTGACAGAGCCTCTTTTGATCAAACGCTGCAGCAGAAAATACCACACACACTACTTGGACATGGGCTCTTGACCACAGAACCAATCAAATGATATGCGCGCGGTGGAAAATATTCATGAACGTATCACCATGCGACGTGAAGTCTTTCTGAGATGGCCGAGACACATTTGGGAGCGTAGGCCTAGCCTATATTTTGACATGTAAAGAAAAAGTAAATGCATTTAGAGGCTTACTCGCATTAAAGGCACACAATATTCACCCTACACAGTTTCCCTCCGCAAGTAATGCATAATGTAATATAGTACTCATTGCTGTGGAGATGGCCTCTAGTTGCTTGTGTGTGTGTGGGTGTGTGGGTGTGTGGGTGTGTGTGGGTGTGGGTGTGTGTTCGTGTGTGTTCTGAGACAGTGCTGTCTTAAAGGCACGCCTGGCCAAGAAGGGACATTAAGTTGTCTGCCGAGACAATGGGAGAACAACTTTAAGGGTTTTTCACCTCCAGCAGGCTTGACTGTGTCCTCCTCCCGACTCGCGGCGTTTAATTCCATTCCCCGCGGCCGCCGCCGCTCCAGGCAGGCCCATACACCTGAGTTATTGGTTTGGTGTAATAATTTGCAAGACCTTCCAGTGAGAGGGGGGATATTAGCATATAAATAGCAGATGCGCGCAGGACCATCACAGCTGAGTACATTTAATTTTTAGTTTATAAGATTGAATGGGTTTTTAAATGCATAGCCATCAAACTTGCCAAAAGACAAATGAAGTCGAGAGTTCAGTTGTCCGAGGCTGCCTCCTAAGATCATTTTTTAAAAGGATAACAGACTTACTTAAGGAGTGCGCTGGGGCGGGCGCTTCCCAGGGCGCAAAGTAATTGAGATTGCTTACAGAGTTAATTAGACCATACAAAATATATGGGAGGGCGCGGGAGCACTTTAGCCTCTTGCTGAAGTGTGTTTTTTCCCCCCCGTAAGCGGTGGCTATTTAACCGCTCCCTCATTATCCACACCTTTCACCACTGAGGGGGGGGGGGGGGGGGGGGGGGGGGAGGTTCTGACACGGCCGATCAATAGAGTTCACCCTGGATGTTTCAATGCCCATCTGCGCACGCACACACACACGCACGCACACACACACACACACACACACACACACACACACACACACACACACACACACACACACACACCAAGTCCTTTGCATTGGCTAATATCCTCTCGGAATTGCCTGATTGCCTGCCTCTGTCTATGAGATGCACATATGGACTCCTCTGCTGAATTGTAATTAGCCTAAGTGGGAAAAAAAAGAAAGTAGTGTAATTCAATTGTAGCATGCGTGAAACACCCCCCCATTTCTTGAAATAAACTAATGCATGATATTGTAATTGAAATGGTTAAGTATTTGTATTTATCATAGATGTATAACTTAATAAAATAAAAATAATTCAGGAATTTTGCTGTATTTGCTGTTGTAGCAGGTGCACTGAAGGCATAGACCATTCAGGATTAGTCCCAGTAATACATTGCTGTAGTTTAGTAAAAAAAAAAAAAAATGTTTATCTTCTTGGGGAACTTTCCTGAACTTTTCCTCGTAAGGAGGAGAAAAGTGATTTTCTTTCTACTTTGTACAGGATGGGAGAAAAGGACTGTTTAAATGCAAAGGAGGGGCTAGGGAATAGACCCTATATTTTAGCAAGGCTTGTGTCAGCAAAATGTTTCTATATAAAAGCTAATTCTCCCCTCCACATACACACCCCTGTACAAGAGTTACAATGCTGCCATCTCCAGATGGCAGGCCTGATTTTATCAGGGCAGAATTAAAGTGAATTAAAACTAAAATAATGTTTGCCACCAGGAATTTCTAGTGGGGTGGTAATCTTTTCCCATGGGGTTTTAATCTATCAAGGGAGAAATAACTGCCTTGGATTAAAGAAGACAACTGGTATAAACAAAATAGCAATCTCCTTTTCCACAATTGCTAGCCACTGGGGGATGAAAAACTGTACTTGTGCCTGGAGTGATGCAGAAAGTTTGGGTTGTGTTGTAGGGTGCACTTTCTCTCCCTCACCCTGAGTTTGGGAGGGGTGTTGTGTGGAATCTGTTAGAGTAGAGTTGTTCATTCTGTAACCAATTATTATGTTGGTGGGTTTGACTACCATGGCTGTTTTACGTATCATATAATTTGCAGGGTATTTCAGTTGGATAGGAAACAAAAAACATTGAATGTAAAATCGAGGAGAGGAAATATTGAAGATTTAAATAATTGTATTAATTTCCTCAAAGCCAATCTGTTCTCTCCCACCTTTTCTCCCAGAGAGAGCTGTAATTATAATTGAATCTGTTATTGTTGTAAACTTGTCATATTAAGTGTGGTTAAATGTGTCTACTGAGCGCAGGAGTGTAACTGTATTTAGAGCAGGGCCAGGGAGCCAGCCACTTCCTCGTATAAGGCCACCATCATAACCACCATCATAACCGCCCTCACTGTGCAGCAGGCACCACCCGCTGCAGCCTACTGACAGGGAGTAATTGAGACCTCATCCAAAGACAGTTTAGACCCTAATCTGCCCTAGTCAACACAGCACACAGGCCATAATGAAAAATAAAATAAGAGAGAGGAAATAAGAGAAATAAAAAGCAAGCTATGATCTCTTCTTTTACTACCTGACATAAAGGTAATCATGGAAGCAATTAAGCTGAATAAATGAAACCCCCCTGCTTGGTAGCAGTGCTGTGTACACGGTGCCCTCCAGAATGAAGGGCACGCGCGTTCTGTTGGAATGTTTTATGAAAATGACCCCTATATTTAAAAAATGGCATTCTGTTATGCATTGTAGCGCAGGGAATGGTTAACTACCTTTTGAGTAAATTAAAAGGCATAAATTCTGTTTAGCGCTGATGCTCACCCCCGTGCAGAACAGCCTCCCTGGCAGCGGAGAGAGAGAGAGAGAGAGGGATAGAGAGAGAAAGAAAAAAAAAAGCCTTGGGGTTGCTTTTCACCTTTCATAAATTCCCCCCCTACTCGGATTCTATATACCCCCACCCCCCCCTTCCCAAAAAAATATAATTTGCGGCGGATGGCGGCAGCTCATTGTTATTCGGCTTAGATTGATGGTGGTCATTTACTCTCCTGGGGAGTTAAGTGCCCCTGTCATTCCTGAAGTGCGTAATTGGGAGGTTCCACAGGTCAGCGCCGGTGACAGTTTTCTCTTTTGATTAGTGTTAGAGTGATAACAAAACGTACAGGCCGGGTGATAGATGTGCATGTGCAGACTCCAGGCAGGCAGGCGTCAGGCAGGGAGGTAGGCAGCAGCAGGAGGACGAGGAGGAGGAGGAGGAGGAGGAGGAGAAGAAGAGCAGAGCACATCTCACCTCACCTCCCACCTCCAGCAGCCAGTCTGAGCCCACCTTCTTTGTTCCACAACAGGGTGTCCCAACCGTCAACACGGTGGCCACCCGGTTTGCACACACGGTTAATTAGTTGAGTTTTATTCAACTCCTTATGTCCCACATGGTTTTCTCGCTCAAAGCAAAGTGATGAAATGTTGAGAACAGCCAACTGCTTCAAAAATCACCTCACTTTCACAGTTTTTTGTTTTTGTTTTTCATATAGTATTGATTATGGCCAGAACCCTAATACCTCTAGCCGCCACCCCCCTAGTCCCCTCAGATCTCTGTGTCTGGCGTCTCTCTTCTCTCTCTCTCTCTGTCTCTCGTTGAGTAGATCTGCAAGAAGTGATTGCATGGGGGGGAAATACAGCTCAGTGGCTCAGAGGTGAGAGCCCTCCCCTATCGCGGTGTGACCCAGCCTTTCTCCTCTTGCCGTGTCTCAGAGCCCCTTATCAGCTCGGCGTGCAGACACCTATCCCACACCTCGGAATCACTGGCACAATACACCTCCACTTATCTCCATCTGGGAGCCCCGGCCTGCCGCCTGCTCCCCCCCCCCCCAAGCCTCTGGGTGATATCCCTGCCCTCTTTTAGGGGAAAGGGATCAGTAAGTTTCTCATGTTCAGGTATTAGTCGGTGAGTGGATTGGCGAGAACAGAGAGAAAGAAAGGAAGGTAAAAAGAGAATTTGGTTCGTGGTGCTTTACGGGTGAAGAGCTGAGGAAATGGTCATGAGGATGTATTCTGAAGGTCGCCCACCTCTGTTAAATCTACATGTGTCGGTGTGTCACAAATGTGTCTGCGTATTCAATGTCATTGAATAGACCTTTTGAGTATCTGCCTGCAGAAAACTACCGTACCTTCGCAATTCATTAATCGCATCAATTCCTTTCATACAGTAATTGAATAAATGTTAAAAAAAAGAACTAAGTTTAGAAGCATGGGGCAGATTCTTCTGGGTGTTTTACCCTCATCTGAATACTGAGAGAAATACAACTTAACAAGTGCAGTGGTATGCGGTCCACAATTAGATGGGACAGTAGTCAAATAGACCTCCACTCCAAAAGAAAAGGATAGGAAAAATTGGATGTGGTCAACTGGAAATTCCATTAAGGGTTTGAATTAAAATGTGAAGACGTCCCCACGTTACTGCAGAGTTAGCCGTTGGCGGGGCTGTAAATCTTGGGAGCTCAGCCGCAGGCTGGGTGGATCCCATTTGAGTGCTAATCAGTGAGCGGGGAACTGCTGATGAGGTTCTAATGTCTCTGTAAACTGTCCGCAAACAAACAGTGTGGGGGGGGGGGGGGGGGCAGAGACATTCACAGAGAGGGGGGGGGCAGAGAGTGGGGGGGGGGGCTGAGACAGAGACAGAGAGGAGGGGGGGACAGAGACAGAGAGGGGGGGGGGCAGAGACAGAGAGGGGGGGGGGCAGAGACAGTCACAGAGAGGGGGGGGCAGAGAGTGGGGGGGGCTGAGACAGAGACAGAGACAGTCACAGAGAGGGGGGGAGCAGAGACAGAGTGGGGGGGGGCAGAGACAGAGAGTGGGGGGGGCAGAGACAGAGACAGTCACAGAGAGGGGGGGGCAGAGACAGAGACAGTCACAGAGAGGGGGGGCAGAGACAGAGACAGTCACAGAGAGGGGGGGGCAGAGACAGAGTGGGGGGGGGCAGAGACAGAGACAGTCACAGAGAGGGGGGGGGCAGAGACAGTCACAGAGAGGGGGGGGGCAGAGACAGAGACAGTCACAGAGAGGGGGGGGACAGAGACAGTCACAGAGAGGGGGGGGCAGAGACAGAGACAGTCACAGAGAGGGGGGGGACAGAGACAGTCACAGAGAGGGGGGGGGACAGAGACAGTCACAGAGAGGGGGGGGGCAGAGACAGAGACAGTCACAGAGAGGGGGGGGACAGAGACAGTCACAGAGAGGGGGGGGCAGAGACAGAGACAGTCACAGAGAGGGGGGGGCAGAGACAGTCACAGAGAGGGGGGGGACAGAGACAGTCACAGAGAGGGGGGGGCAGAGACAGAGACAGTCACAGAGAGGGGGGGGCAGAGACAGTCACAGAGAGGGGGGGGACAGAGACAGTCACAGAGAGGGGGGGGCAGAGACAGAGACAGTCACAGAGAGGGGGGGGACAGAGACAGTCACAGAGAGGGGGGGCAGAGACAGAGACAGTCACAGAGAGGGGGGGGACAGAGACAGTCACAGAGAGGGGGGGGACAGAGACAGTCACAGAGAGGGGGGGGCAGAGACAGAGACACACAGAGAGGGGGGGGGCAGAGACAGAGAGTGGGGGGGCAGAGACAGAGACAGTCACAGAGAGGGGGGGGGGCAGAGACAGTCACAGAGAGGGGGGGCAGAGACAGAGACAGTCACAGAGAGGGGGGGCAGAGACAGAGTGGGGGGGGGCAGAGACAGAGACAGTCACAGAGACGGGGGACACAGAGACAGTCACAGAGAGGGGGGGGGGGGTCACAGGGGACTAAGGAGAAGCGCAGTCTCTTCAGTTTTGCACACAAACCTTGTGAAATGATCATCTTATTTCTCCTTGATCCTGCTTCGAGTTCTTAGGAACAACTACCGCAATGCATGACCACCATTTAGTATTGTAAGTGATTGTCTTTGTGTGTGTCCCCCCACCAGATGACAGCGTCCAAGGATGGCGAGGAAGAGGACGACGATGACTTTGAAGAGGTTCCTGAGAAGGAAGGCTTTGAACCCGACATTCTTGAGCATCTGCGGGCGGAGTACGGTGAGTTTGCTCAGGTGCCGAGGCTTGTGCATACATACACATCAGGGCCAAACAAACAGCAATAAAGACCGCCGTAAAGGGACCCGCTGACGCCGTAATCCCTGTAAGCTCTCACCCTCCACCCAGGAGAACACCACACACACACACACACACACACACACACACACACACACCCACCAACCCAAACTAGTGCTTGGATAGGTTCAGATAAACAAGAGGAAGGTGACAAAGAATGCCTTTAATGCTTAAAGCTTGCTTGTTTGTTAAGTGATAGTTTAGGGTCCAACTTGTCCGCTGGGAGGTCAAAGGTTAAGCTTCAGAGTGTGGCTGATGGAAAGAGAGGCACGTTCCCTCTGATCGGAGGTGAGGTGCTTGTTGACTGCAAAGTGAATTCATCTAGCCAACATATTGGCACTATTTTATAATTATAGTGACTGTAGTGGAATCTTAACATTCTGAAATGAAATGGCTAAACCTTATAACTATTTCATACTTCTTGCTGCTATAGTGCAGTTCTACAGGCAAAGGATCATTCACTTGGTCTGTGTAATGGTCAATGACAGCGATATTGATATATGGCTGCAAGGCAATAAGACTACGGGTCATGCACAGAGGTCAGGGGTTGTCTGTAATGCAATCGGGTATAATACCCCTGTGTCATCATCACATTGAAGTCCAACAGGCACTCAATGTCATAGCAGTTTGCTGAAACCTCCCATTATTAGCTTGCTACCTGCTGGCAAATTAAATTGAATAGTTAGTCAGACACTGTCTTTCTACGTACCTTTTGCTCTGCATTTGAGCATACTGTCTGTTTATTTTGTGTCAATAGTCAGCCTTAAATTCCTTATGTTCCTCCTTATTCCTGGTCATGTTTCAAAAGAAACTGATCATGTCACTGTAATTAAAATAGTCTGATGAGTTAAGATCATCCTCTGTGTTGACCAGTAGTGTGATTTCTCTATTTAACGCAACTCTAAAGTGTGTACGTGTGTGTGTGTGTGTGTGTGTGTGTGCGTGTGTGTGTGCGTGTGTGTGTGCGCGCGTGTGCGTGTGTGTGTGTGTGTGTGTGTGCACGTGTGTGCGCGTGTGTGTGTGTGTGTGCACGTGTGCGTGTGCATGCGTGCGTGTGAGTGTGCGTGTGCGTGTGTGTGTGTGCCAGAGTGAGCCTGAGAGAAGGGAACCTCATGGAAACAGAACTGGGCTGCTTTGATTAGTGAGCTATGTAATGATCTGTGGAAGCCATGCCAAATTAACAATGCAATGCTGTTAATGAGCTCCCATTAGCCCAATGCTGTAATTTACAACATCCACCTGCCCTCTGTATGGGGGCTAGACCACGGGAAACATCCTCCCTAGCACGGACAAGCTGAGCCACTCTCTCTCTCTCTCTCTCTCTTTCTCTCTCTCTCTCTCTCTCTCTCTCTCTCTCGCTCCAGATACTGCAGTACTAAGGTAATACATATGTTGACACTTTATTTTATGGTTCCCTAATTACGTGGTCTTTCCTTGGAGACGCCATAGCAACCACATCATTACATAACTATTACATAATTACTTTGTAGTGCAATTATACGGTATACATTATAAATAATACCAGAAACTACCCATGTCATTTTAACGTTGAATGCCAGGTAAATACAAGTGGCCATAGGACAGTAAAACTAAGTGTATATTTTCCATTACTGTATATCCTTTGAGGGTAAATGATTGCGATTTTGTTCTAGAATCATCTTGCAATGTTGTCTTTTGGTAGGGATGCTAAATGTGATGTATTTAGTGCTGGTGTGTTTTTGCTGAATCTCTATTGATTTTGGCTTGAGGACTGTAGCAGCACATTGTAGGTGTTTCTCCTGGCCGCTCTAGATGGCTCCAGAGATACCTCCGAGATTTGCTACAAATGACAGTTAGCCAATAGAACCAGATGAAATGAAAGAATCCAATTTAGGAGGAAAAAAAATGCCAGCACTCGCGGAATCAACAGTTAAAACAGTCAGAGAAGGACTATTTTAGGTAACATCATGAGAGTTGAATAAGATAGATAAGATAGCAGTTTGCCATCTGTGAATGTGGCGTAAGAGATGAGGCTATATTCTTTCTGTCCGGTTCCCAGGGGGGTTCACTCCAAACAGACCGTGTTTCATCCAGACACAATAACAGCCAGGTGTGAATATTTGTTCATCTGTTTGTTTTCCTCCATTTCATTTGAACTTGCACCAACCAATCATAGTTTATCCAATAAGCCCAACACATTCTCTATCGTCTATATAAAACGTCTATTTTCTCCCTTCTCAAAACCCAAGCTGTCTTTCATCCAGAGGGAATGAGTTAATTCAGAAAGCATTTGGTCTCCCCCTCTCCCTTTTCTCAGTCTCCTCTTTCATTCCTCTCTCTCTTTCTCTCTCTCTCTCTCTCTCTCTCTCTCTCTCTCTCTCTCTCTCTCTCTCTCTCTCTCTCTCTCTCTCTCTCTCTCTCTCTCTCTCTATCCTCGTGCCCCCCACTCCCCCCTCTCCATTCTCTCCACTGCGCTTTTCACGGCTAGTCTTTTATCTATCCCTTTATCCCGGCTCTCCTGTCAGGACGTTATCTCTTTCTCAAATTTACATTTTAATTACAAGGCCTGCTGAACTCTGAAAAATCAATAGGGCCACCATTGGCAGCCGCAGCGCCGGCTCTCCCGCCGCTAGGCCTCTCTATTTCCTCTTATTGATTTATCTCTTTAACACCTGCAACTTTATTGCTTCAGACAAATAGCTACCATTTTGGTCAATTTGAACAGAAAAAGAAAGGATTTGGTAGTATTTCACCATAGCTCAGACAGGGTCTTGGGAGGAATGGCTGCAGTAAGTCAGAGGGATGGAAATGGTAGTGGGATTAACGGTTGACCCGAACACACACCAGGGGAGGAGGAGAGGAGGAGGAGGTGGATGGTAAAATCGGGTGTTTTACTGGTGCCGACCAACATTACATGACATATCTTGTGTGTGCGTGTGCGTGTGTGCGTGTGCGTGTGTGTACACATTTGCATTGTTATCCATAGTTGGTGTCCGACATGTTTCAGATTACCAAAGGATTGCTCATGCATCTGGTCTTGTGTTCTTATAGTGTACACAGTGTTCTAATGGAGTGTATCTCTTATAGAGTGTGTTCTTATGGAGTGTGTTCGTGTTCTTATGGAGTGTGTTCTTATGGAGTGTATCTCTTATAGAGTGTGTTCTTATGGAGTGTGTTCGTGTTCTTATGGAGTGTGTTCTTATGGAGTGTATCTCTTATGGAGTGTATCTCTTATGGAGTGTGTTCTTATGGAGTGTATCTCTTATGGAGTGTGTTCTTATGGAGTGTATCTCTTATGGAGTGTGTTCTTATGGAGTGTGTATCTCTTATGGAGTGTGTTCTTATGGAGTGTGATCTTATGGAGTGTGTTCTTATGGAGTGTATCTCTTATGGAGTGTGTATCTCTTATGGAGTGTGTTCTTATGGAGTGTGTTCTTATGGAGTGTGTTCTTATGTAGTGTATCTCTAATGGAGTGTGTTCTTATGGAGTGTATCTCTTATGGAGTGTGTTCTTATGGAGTGTATCTCTAATGGAGTGTGATCATATGGAGTGTGTTCTTATGTAGTGTATCTCTAATGGAGTGTGTTCTTATGGAGTGTATCTCTTATGGAGTGTATCTCTTATGGAGTGTGATCTTATGGAGTGTATCTCTTATGGAGTGTGTCTCTTATGGAGTGTGTTCTTATGGAGTGTATCTCTTATGGAGTGTATCTCTTATGGAGTGTGATCTTATGGAGTGTATCTCTTATGGAGTGTGTCTCTTATGGAGTGTGTCTCTTATGGAGTGTATCTTATGGAGTGTGTTCTTATGGAGTGTATCTCTTATGGAGTGTATCTCTTATGGAGTGTATCTCTTATGGAGTGTGTTCTTATGGAGTGTGTTCTTATGGAGTGTGATCATATGGAGTGTATCTCTTATGGAGTGTGTTCTAATGGAGTGTATCTCTTATGGAGTGTGTTCTTATGTAGTGTGTTCTTATGGAGTGTGTTCTTATGGAGTGTATCTCTTATGGAGTGTATCTCTTATGGAGTGTGTTCTTATGGAGTGTATCTCTTATGGAGTGTGTTCTTATGGAGTGTGTTCTAATGGAGTGTGTCTCTTATGGAGTGTATCTCTTATGTAGTGTGTTCTAATGGAGTGTATCTCTTATGGAGTGTGTTCTAATGGAGTGTATCTCTTATGGAGTGTGTTCTAATGGAGTGTATCTCTTATGGAGTGTGTTCTTATGGTGTGTGATCATATGGAGTGTGTTCTTATGGAGTGTATCTCTTATGGAGTGTGTTCTTATGGAGTGTGTTCTTATGGAGTGTGTTCTTATGGAGTGTGTTCTTATGGAGTGTATCTCTTATGGAGTGTGTTCTTATGGAGTGTGATCATATGGAGTGGAGATGAGGAGAAGGTTGAGAATGGAGAAGATGAGCTGCTGCCATGTCTGTCAGGTGTCTCCCCCAGTCCTCTGAGGTAACAACTGCTCTTTTAACTTTTTAATATGCCCCGGGTTCTGTTGGCGCGGGGCGGGGTGGCGCTGGGGCAGGTGCCGGCTTAGAGCTGTGGGCTCTGATCTCTGTTACCGTCCTAAGCCCTGTCTGACCCCCACAGAGCCCCTCCTCAGACCCCCCCCCCGCCCACCCAGGAGGCTAACGCACCGCTCCCCCCCCCCCACCCGCTGTACTAGTGTGACTGACTGGGTTCAACCCCGGGCCTCAGGCAAGGTTCCTCATCACGTGAGCACGGTTAACCAAACGACCGCGGTTTGAAGCGCTAGAGTAGGACATCGACCGTAAACACTAACACCGCCTCTAGTTTTGAGGATGCCCAAACTTGACAAATCTGCGTCAAACCTGCTTCATTTACTGTACGATATCCATGAGTGGTTAGCCTATATGATATAATCTATGTCCATGAGTAAATCATCTTTGTAATGTATAATCTGTGTACATACATCTATGAACAGCGTATAATCTAAGGACTCCCCTACTGCTTGTTGTTCCAGGTCTGGATCCATCCCCCTCCACCTCCACCTCCACCACCAGTAAAAAGCCCAATGGGCCCCCAGTGAAGTGCCCTGCAGCAGCAGCCTCTGCCTCTCCGCCTCTCCCCCGGTCCAGGAAGAGAGCCAAGGAGGAGGAGCAGGACCCTACCTGTGCCGCCGCCACCCTCCGCCTCCTCAGGCAGCGCTTCCCTCCAGGCCCAACCCCCAGGTAGGCCATGACCCCTCCCTGCTTTGTTTCCTGGCTGAATCTCAAAAGTCTCTCCTTGATTCCTCCCGCGTGTCCCCTTCTCCCCACCTTCCCTTCCCAGAATGCATTGGAGGAGAACGTCTATGGGGGAGGAATCTCAGACGATCTCCTCCAATGAATTTTGGAAAGGGAGGTGAGGATAGAGGACAGACCCTGAGATTTGGCCCCACGTATCCAGTCCTTACCTCCGGGTAACACTGGTGTAGATCGTAGAGCATTATGTAGGAGTAACCCCAGTGGAGGGAGAAATTGTGTGAAATGACAGGCTCATTGTAATGAATAGAATGAGGAATGCCGTCAAACACATGTCAGCATGATGGTGTGAATGCCACCCGGCCTATCAATGGCTACGGTGGAGCTACCACACATACTGCTTTATTTGAAGGTAACTGGTGTCGCCACCTTAGTTCACACAGCAGCAGCCTGTTCCATAACCCTGTATTGTTCATTTCCCTCTCTGCGCTGTAGTTCCTCAGCAGGGGGTTCGGAGGAGTCCAGAGACCAGGCCGGCGAGCCGAGTACCGAGAGAGCGACAGCCCCCGTCATTCCCTTCGGCCTGGACCTCTACTACTGGGGACAGGAGCGACCCATGGCCGGCAAAATAATTAAGTATGTACCACCCTGTTACTGCGTGGCACTGGCAGCTTTTATTCACTGTATACTCAAATGGAGATTTGTATAGCTCTTGTCAAGGAGCTGTATAAAACATTTTAGTTCCAACCACTCTACCTCTCCCCAAGATACGTTCTCTATATGGCCACTAGAGAGCACAGCTCCACATCAATCTAGTGGCCAGATCTGTTATGTAGGACTAGATGTTGATATCCCTCGATGTATGTATCGAGGGATATCAACATCTAGTCCTACATAACAGATCTGGCCACTAGAGAGCACTATTGGCTGTTTAGAGGAATTTATGGATGTCAGTTATGTACTTTTGAAATGTATGGATAGCAGCGTTATGTCTAATGAAAAGAAGTGCTATCAGATCAGCTGCTAATTTGGTCACCTGTAGCAACGGTAAAGACAGATGTACTTGAGGGCAAACCAGTAGTATGAATTGGCGTGTCCACTACTCCCTCCTCCCCTCCCTCCAGACAGGTCTCTACGCACCAGTTCTGGGTTCCTCACGAGGTGGAGGAGGAGGTGGAGAACAAGGAGCTCTCTGCCCAGATGAAGTCCAGGTACATCACGTTCGCCGGGCGCTTCCAGCCCGTCGAGCACAAGTGTGGAGCCCCCATGGCCAACGGAACCTTGTGTGAGCGCCAGGACCGGGTCAAGGTGAGGGACACAATACACATTTTGTGATGCTTAAGCAAAACACTCTTGAAGTATCTTCTAGGTATAAATCAAGATTCCTAAGCGTCTGAAGAAGACACATTGCATATGTCCCATTTGGAGGAGTGAGACAGTTACGGTATCAGTCCTCCCTCAAGTTTTTCACGTCCTCTCTCCTTACCTCCATAAAATGCATTGGAGAAGAATCTCCTAGGTTCCTCTCCTTGGACCTTCTCCTCCAATGATTTTGAAGCAGGAGGCAAGGAGAGAGGATGCGTGGAAACATGGATAGACCTTTGAGATTCACCCAGTTGAAGTGAAAGAAATGTATTTCTATAGTTGGAGGAAATCTGGCATGTGATTGATGTGGAGCTGTCTGGTGCGATTGGTTCCCACAGTGTCCCTTTCATGGGCTGATCATCCCCCGGGACGAGCTGGGGAAGCCGACCAACCCAAAGGACGCTGCGAGGCTGGAGAAAGAAGAGAGGAAACGCAGAGAGGAGCAGCCTGGTGAGACACACACACACACACACACACACACACCAGCACTGATCTCCCTACACTTAGCTGATACATTTCTTTACTTTATAAACTTAAGTACTTATCATAAGTACTAACGTAATGACTGAAAAATAATCATTACACTCAAACTCATATATATATACTGTATATACTGATGAGCCAAAACATATTGGCCGGTTTGTGGTTTGTCCCTCTTCGGACCACAGCCCAAATATTGCAATCCAATGGATTCGCTGAGTCTACTAACAATGTAAAATAGTGTTATAGTTAACTAGGTAGTAGTGAGGATTACTCACCAAATCCATTGCATTGCAATGTTTTGGCTTGACTAGTGAGTGTGTCATTGATTTTCAACTACAGATTTTCAACAACAAACATTTTGATTGTTTGGCGACTTGTTCCTGATTTCACCAGCTGCTGTCACATATGTTTAAAAAAGCTTTTCCAAATAGCTGCCTTGTGTAGCACCAGTGACTACAGCAACATATCCTGCTTCTTAAGCTCGCACCAGAACCGAGGCAGCCTGGAGTTAGAACTCCCCATCCCACCCAGTCCCATCCCCGTCACAGAGGAGAGGAGCCAGACAGCACCAGAGCCTGGTGTGTGTGACTGTGTGTGTGTGTGTGTGTGTGTGTGTGTGTGTGTGTGTGTGTGTGTGTGTGGAGGGGGGGGGGGTGAGGTGAGGGGCTTTTTAGTTCAGGAAAAGATGAACTGATGGAATCACAGTCATCATCAATACTCCTGATAATGGGGCGGTGTGTGTGTGTGTGTGTCCGTCTCTCTTTCTCACTCTCCTGGAGCGTCGGCCGCTAAAAGCCAATTAAGCGTGTGTTGGCTGCTGCCAGTGGGGCGTCGGATGTGCTCCTCTGTGCCTGCAGTCACTTGTTAACAAACAGGTATCAGGGCCAGCTGACTCTGGGCGGCCGCTGGCCACTGGCTTGTGAAATAGCATCTTTTGTAACTAACTACCGTATTGATTCCCCCACTCCATCAGGCCTAGCCATCCAGACAGCGCCCACCCACCCGCCACTGTCTCTCTCTCTGGCCACACGGGCTCAGGAGGGCCCACCTCTCTGTGTGTGTGTGTGTGTGTGTGTGTGTGTGTGTGTGTGTAGACCTGTAGCCAACGGCCCATCAGTCTGCTCACTGGTCACTTGCTCGCTCTCCTGGAGCGCTATTGATTTGTGCGCAAAACACCCTCAAATAGTTTATTTTTATTTTTTATATATAGTCTATAAGAAGAATTTGATTTCTGAAGTGCATAAAGAAAAATAGATATTTATGAATTAAAATTAGTTAAGAAAGAGGTAGGTAACAGAAATTGTAAAAAAAAAAAAAATGTGTTAGTAAATGTAATGTACTAATTAAAAAATGTATTACAAATAGCTTGAATCTTTAAATACTGCACTGCTTTTGTCTATGCTGGTTGATGTAAATCAATCACTCAAAATAGGTTTGGTCAGGCTACAATAGATTATCAAATTATCACTGTTCACAATTTGAGATTTCTTAAATGTCTAAGAGAAACCGTTATGATTCATCTAGGGCCTTTACACATTACAGTATAAGTCCATTTTAATTAGACTCTCTAGTTATAGTCCTGATCATGAGAGTTTGCTATGTGGCTTCAGACAGCTTACATGTGACTTAGCAATGACGTAAGGCCAGATATTTCATGAATAATTAAAATTACTCTAAAGTAGTTTGTATTGTTAAATATCCAAATAACAAGTCACACTCTAAAAACCGACAGGTTGTCCTAAAGTGCTGCATGTCATTTTCAGATTAAACACAATTCATATTTCACTTGTTCTATGGTTCAGCAAGTGCCCATTCTGATTTAGAATAGCCCAGACAAGGTAAATGTTTGTAGGATAACATATCCTAGGGAACCACTATCCTCCTTCTGTGGGCGCTCCCATTCCTCCACCTGCTACTGCCTTCTGTGGATGTGTGTGTGTGTGGGTTGGCAGTACCAGAGGCACAGGGTACCACTCCTACCCATCTCCTTTGGTTCTGTGGAGTGGTGGTAGACGTAGTAGTACCACTACCACCCTGTCAGAGTGTGTGTGTGTGTGTGCTGAGTGGCATTACTGTAGTGTACCACTACTTACTCACCCATCTCTTAGGGTACTACCCCAGGCGCTGTGCCTCATGTCCGCGGCTCCTTTAGGGTCTTTGGAGTGGCAGGATCCCATCTGCCCTGCTGGTGTGTGGCCTGACCCCGGTGGGCACAGCTGGAGTGGCAGGATCCCATCTGCCCTGCTGGTGTGTGGCCTGACCCCGGTGGGCACAGCTGGAGTGGCCGCGAGAAGCTGTTGACGGAGAACAGACCCCTGCTGCAGGGGGGGGCTTCAGACAGCTTAAGTTAATAAGGCCTCTCTCTCCATCCATCCATCCATCCCTCCCTTTCTCATCCCTCGCTCACGCTCATCCCGGGGATGGGAATGGGAATGAAAGCACACAAAAGGCAGGACTTAAGCACAGAGAGATCACAGGGCTCATGTAATAGGGGGCTTTCACCATCCCCAGCCGACCCCGACACCCCAGGGGAGACGAATGCCCCCCACCCCCCCCCCAAATTAATTTGTAACTAAAATTGGCGCCCTCTTTTACAGCCTCTGCTTTCAGAGTGATTGAGAGAGAGCTAGCCTAATATAATGCCGACACCAAAATAGACAAAAAAAAATCTATTCTTTTCTCGTTTGTTGCCGTTATGAGGGCGAGGTGATGGTGCAGTTAACCTGTCGCGTCAAGGTCGGCCACGGCGTCAAGGTGTGCCATCAGAGCAGTGATTAATCCCTCATGCCTTCCTCCTGTAGGACCTTGAAGCACACGCTAGGGTCTATAGATTGGCACCAAGTCTCTCACCGCACAACTTCCGGCCTCATCAAGCCTTTAATACCTTTATTTAAGAGCTTTATTGAAAGCATAATTGGGCATTGGTATTTGGTTGTCTTTACCCCCCCAAAAATCTGTAATGTAATATTTGATGCTCTTCTTCTGGTCCATGTCTTTGAGTTAATGGGCGTTCATGTCTAATAAGTGTTAAGATGGCAGTATTGTGGGATTGGACACACAGACGTACTGGGGTCCAGTAATGCGTTTGTGTTTCTTTGTCTAGACTGGCGGGACCCGGAGCTGATGCGGGACATTGAGGCTGCCACAGGAGAGGACCTGGGCTCCGGCAAGACCTTTGGGAAGGGCAGGAAGGGCAGGAAGGGCAAGGGGAAAGGCAAGAAGAAGAAATACCCCAACCTCAGTGATCTCAAACAGAGCGCCAACACCGCGCGCTCCAGATTAGAGAAGAAGGTGTTAAACAAGTGAGTCAATGTTCACTACAGCTCAGACGTGGCTGACAGGTCGTCCTCAGCACAACGCTGGACTCTACCGTACATGTCTTGGGTTGAATTGTGTTAGTAAATGTACTGTATTAATAAGTGTGCTATAACCTTTCCAGCTCAGGTTAATTTGTAGGCCTGTGATGCTTGCTTATGAAGATTGCATGAACATTAAATAGGCCTAAAATGCAGACTATTAGAATCAAATGTGATGCCTACTATCCAGCATGAAAGGAGTAGGTCTACTTATTATGTACATTATAATTTTGTTCATAAAAATGTGTTTACGTTTACAAACACTGTTTTGGTATGTAAAAAGTGCTTTCTAAAATGGAGTGTCTACCCGACACTTGTTATGCATATTAACATGTTACGGCCAGGGGTGTTCTAGGGGAGGGGACACAGATTTTTGCCTTTCTGTCTCTGGTGGCTGCCTCTTCTAATCGAATCGTGCAGTTATACTGAAACAACAGCTAATGTCCGACACTGCAAGTCCATTTGTGTGGTGTTATATAATTATTAGGGAGGCTGTTGATGTTTGGTCCATCAAACTGAATTCCCCTACGGTGGCAGATTTCCAACAAACTTCCACATTGCTCCTTTAAACAGTTAAAATGTTTTGTGTTTCTAAGTCTGAACACTGTTCTGATTCTAAACCTCTTTATCTTACAGGAGCTCCATGAGGAGAGTGGCAGACGTCATGAATAAAGTGGACAAAAGGAAACACGAAAAGTTTGCAAATCAATTCAACTACGCACTTAACTAGAAATTGTACATGAGAAGGCTGTATTGGTGCCACAAAATTAATGCTCTCCAGATACTTTGATGGTAGAAGGAAAGTGAACTGCTTTTGTGTTTTATTTTTTGTAATATTTAATTGTTTTCATACATTTGTACAAATTATTTGTCAAACAATGTTATTTATTGATCCTTGTGTAATATGATGAATGGGTGCCAATTAAATGTATGTCACAAATATTTAAACTGTAATTTGTCATCTTGTGATTATTATTGTTCAAGTCCATAACTATTTATAAAATAAATAATGTTTTGAAGACATTGAGTTGAATATTTCCCCATTACAATTCTCAGTAACCAACCAATTCATTAATAAAATGTGATTTTTACTCCATTGTTTTATTACATTAATCAAGTTAGTCTATGACTTACTGGCCTATTTAATTATCAGTTATATTACAGATAACAGCGATGTCAGGCTATTCTTAGACATAACACCAACATCGGCCTAAAAAGCCATACAAATGGAAATGAGCATTGTGTAATTCTATTAGGCCTACTTCAATGTAGAAGTTATCTAAATTAATTTTCTAACTTCTGTGCACGTCACTTTTTGATAGTCGCTTAATTGCCCCATGTGCAAGACTATCAGGTACAGCTCTGTATAGAATTGATAGGCCTAATTGTAGGCTAATGTTAAATGCGGCTCCAAGAGGCGCAGGGTCATAGTGCTAAATCACTAATGATATCGAATATTCAAATCTAACATCAACGCAGCCAAACGGGAACATTTGAGAAAACAATCAATTAAAGCAGTCGCCCATGCACATAAAATAACTTAGAAAATGACTTTTGCTTTTGAATGTTACAAGAACAATAAATAGGCATAAAATGCAGACAATTAGAATCAAATGTGATATCCTATGGAAGGTCTACTTATTATGCACGTTATAACGGCGGTCCTTCTGCACAAGGTGAGTTCACCACGGAGAACTTAGACGTTCTGCTTTCCATAATACAATCAAATTATTGACAAACACCAACAGAGTGCACTTCTGTCGATGAGTTGTAAAATGATATATCCGTGGCACATTTGTCCTAAAAAAAACTCGAGACATGTTTCAAACAATTGAAGGCAGCAGGCTACTTTGATAGAATAGCAGAAGTTGCACTGTTGTCTGCGGATCGTTTTGGATTTCTAAAGAGACCTTGATTTCAAATGAGTCTTAAAGCAACCAAGGTCTAATATGCAAAATGTATGAGAAAATAGTTTGCAAAACACGTTCACCACTGGTAGGACAGTTGCATATTTAAATCTAAGAGATTGCACTAATATTCAATTAGCAAAATGATGATATCCGTACGAGTGTATCATTGCGCATATATGTAATGTTCTTATGGTTGACACGTAAAGACCTTATTTTATTAAAGGCGCCTCTCTTATTGCATCTATCCACAAAGCAGTCCGTGGGAACCGTATTATGAGAATGTATATAGCCTTTTTAATGTTTAGAGCGTGTTTCCCCTCATGAGCAATGGATTCACGGAGCCATTGTACATTTTTCAATCAATATCCCAAATCAATAATTATTTCTGGAGAGGGAGGTAAATGTTAAAAGGTATAACAACAGTTAGTAATGGAATTTAACTGTATTTAATCAAATGGTAAACGTTTTTTTTACATGCTAGCCATTCTGATTTCTACGCATGATGACGACATCCGCAGCATTATTTTTGTTGTAATAACAATATTTTTTTGTTTTCTTTTTATATTTCATCATTTCAATGCACCAATTTCAGGCATCATAACCGCTGGAAAGCAATGGAGCATTTGGTCAAAGCCTATAGGCTCTTACATTCTTTAAAAAAAAAAATGTCTTCACTTCCCAAATGTCCTTTAATTTGGTGAAAAGACGGGGGGGGGGGGAAGAATGAATCGAATGATAAGAAACAGATTCATATGCAATATAGCCTATTCGTTTGCTAAGAGCCTATATCGTTTATTATTTCACTGTCTTATCAAAGACAAAATGAGCATTCATTAGCCTACAGCCAAATATTTTCAGTAAATTATGATAAATAAATAAATAGGGAAAACGTTTATGAAAACAATGTTTAAAACGTTCACAGTTTAGTTACACAGTACTTACAATATTTCAAGCCATTCCAGATGTAAATGAACTTTAAATGGCGATATTGATACATCATTTATTTTTTTCAGCTTTCTGTAATATTTTTAAAACCGCATTCAGAATTAAAACCTAGACATATATTTGTCAACAATTGTATGTACACTTTGACCCCGAGTATTCACATTCTATCAAAATTAAAACAGTGAAATACAACATTAGCGTAGGAAAAACCGTCTTCCTTCAAGTTCTTATCGAGCAGTTTGTCTTTGACGAAACGACAATAATGAAAAAAATCATCATAGTATAGTTCTGCCCATCCTCATTGGCATATCTGTAGTTTTCTAAAACCATACTATATCTAATATGGCGATTAAAGTCATATCACGTTGACGTCACTTCGTTTGATAAAATCTGTCAATTCTGACGCCTCTGAAACACAAAGTTTGGGGGTAAAAAACCCACGTACGTCTTTACAGGTGTGAAGTGTAGAACGCTGGCGCTCCGTAAGTCTGAGATCCCAACATGAAAGGTGACAGTACCGCATGACTTGGCAGGAAGGGTAATTGGGCGGTGCAGACCAGCCCGCCCGGCCCGTGACCCGGGTAGCCCGTGTGCATTGACAAGTGGCCCATGGGAGGAGACTGGCTCACTGGGCTCATGCCTCCTAGTCCATTGCAGCCAGGACCCCCTCCGCCCCCGCCGGTCGGGGCACTGGTGTCTGCACCGGGGTTCTGTTTCTTCCACTTCGTCCGTCGGTTCTGGAACCAGATTTTGACCTGGGTTTCAGTCAAACTGAGTGACAGTGCCAAATTGAGCCTCTCGCACACGGAGAGGTATCGGGTGGACTTGAATTTGTTCTCCAGTGCAACAAGTTGTTCGTAAGTGAATGCTGTCCGAGCCCTTCGGGGCTTACCCGACTTTGAATCTGAGCCAGTGCGCTTTCTCTTCGGCTTTGCTTGATGACCATTCGACCCTGACTGTTGCGTTTGTTGGCCGTCAGAACTTGGGCTCTTGCTCCCTGGGTCGTCGTCTTCGTGGTGGCCCAGTTCCAACTCGGCATTTCCAGTCAGGGCGCTGCTGCTCTCCTCACTACACAAGTCATCCTGCATCTCGCTGTCTGTGTGGGAGCCTCGGTTGAAATCATTCTCACATTCATCCGATCTGTACACGAACCCATCCTCTGAAAAGAAAAACGCATGCTAGGTCAGTTAAAATTGTCGCTTAACATAGGCTACGAGCAAAAAAATAAAAATGAGACAAGACGACAGAAATTCATACCAATTCTACCTGCTTTAGCAGTGAATCATTTTCTCTACCTTCAGGTAATGACAGCCTACTGAAAATAAAGGCCTACATAAAATCGGCTTAGCATTGACAGACAACGTCTTGTTTTATAGGCAAACTTCAAACGCTGACCTACTGCTTCTATAATCATCTTTATCTCAACATATCATAATTGACCAACTATTATAATAATTGCAGCAAAAAGGCAAATGACTTAAATGTGTATTTTATGTTTTACTTTGACCATGCATTTCTATTGGAATATTGATAATAGAGGCTATACCGTCACGCTTGAGTAGGCCTAAATCTCTCCGTGCCAATCTAATAAAAAACAATGTTATATTATTCTTATTCTAAGGCTATACGTTTATAACCAAAATGATCTTTGACAATATTGTGGAGTATATTAGTTTTAAAATACAAGTACATTCCCTAGCTTAAAGTTTAGGGTACAAGGAGATGCACGTTGTCCAGAAATGTGATTCTCAGTGTCTTATTGAGGAGGATCTTAGGCCTTTAAAGAGTGTCACTATTAAAACACGAAAAACATTCTAATTTGTATAGCTTATGAAAACCAAGAATACTTAAAATATGTTGTTCATTGCCAACTATATAGTCATCGTCCTTATTGTTTGTTGATACAGTTGTGTCAATATGACGACATCTCTGTGATCGTTTAGCCTTTATGTTGAACTGTTGTGAAGTGTGTTGATGTTTATGTTGACAGCAGCAATACTATAGGTCATTAGGCAACATGATTAATTTAACATTTAATCTAATTCAAATAAAAAGAACAAATATATATATATATTTTTTTTTAAAAATAAGTTTCCAAATGACATGGATCAGCCAGTCCATAAATCACCTGCACATGGGACGGTGACAGAGCCCGATCCTCTGACATTGTTATGTTCTGCTGAACTGCACACCCCATAATAGCCTAAAGAGGCTTTGCAAATCAAATGTATTTAATGAAATGTTTCTTCTTAACGTTTTGAGTGGTAAAAATAGCACAGTGGATGATATTTTTGTTTAGTTTAGCAGTTACATTATTGTGTCTCTTTTTCTGATCGATATCCAGCCTTATAAGTATAAAAGGTTTTAATCGTGTAATTATCTGAATTTTGACCCTATAATTTAGATGTTGAAGGAGACGGCAAGGTGCCTGAAAGAGATATACTCAATTCGATAATAGGATATCGACCTGCCGTTCCACATGCCACTCTGGGGCGATTTCAGCCATTATCCTGCATCTTTAACCTCGCAAAGCACCTTCAATTAAATGTAATCGAAGGGTTTTAATTGTTTTTCTTTAAATATTACAAGTCTTTAGTCTAAAGTAGCTTACCATGGGACTGGGAGAGGAATTGAATATTAGATATCCGCAATACCTAAAGTGATATCGCAATATGTTTTGAGAGGAAAGCCAAAGTTGATGAACCATAATAAATCTGAAAAACTAAATAACATATCATGAACTCCTATGTCTCTACGACGTACCACAGGCCTGATTCATACATTTAAAAAAAATACAAGAGACAAGCTGAAACATAAACCAACTAAATTAAGTTCTTCGTCCCGTTAGGCTCAACAAAAGTTGACCAATAGCCTACTTGTATTTATGACACTCGGGTAACTGTCTGCTTAACGGTACAGGCTACACAATTAGAAGACAGAAGATACTTACTCAATATCCCTGCAGATTTCTTGCATGTGTCATAGTCTTCCCCATAAGACTTCTGGTCGAAAGTATGATTCGAGTCGTCGCCACCTCTGTTTTCTGCCCCGGGGGCGAATTCACCGCCTGTCCGATTCAGCTTTTTACTCGTAAACTTATTTGGGTCCAAAATGTCCAAAACCGAAAACGAAGTGGTCCGTTGAGACGCAGGCATTGCTACCGGTACCGGATCTTGTCGAGGAGAATTGTTCCGACAGTCCCCTGGCTGGACGTCTCTGCCCCCGGGGCAGGAGAAGAGCGATAGCTCGTTGGCAGAGAGCCGCTTCTCGCCGTGGTTGTCCGGCATGCTGATGTCTGCAGCGGACACGACGATCACCGCTGTTTGCGCTGCCACACCGGACGCCGGCGGAGCGATTGAGATGTCTCCCACCTGAACCTTCTCCCTATTCATGACTTCCCTCCAGGCAGCAGAGAACGGTTCTCCTCTGCTGAACTAGCACTGGTTTAGCACCGCGACCGTAAACTTAAGCTTCTATTACAAACAAAGACATAATAGCGCATGCAATTTGAGAAAGTATCTGCTGCAGTATTCCTGCACAGCTTGTGGTGTTGCCAGACCCCCTCTACGGCTGCACTGCTCTGGTCAATGTTACACACGGCTGACATGAGGTGATGGTTCACTGTTGGATGTTGATCTCCCTTGCTCAACTCCTTTTTTGGTTTTTAACCATCCCCTCAGGACCCTCAAACGTTTATGTCACGCACGCACACCTCCCGCTCGCTCTCGTACCCCCTCCCTCCCTTGTCCGTCGCCCAAACTTAGACACAAGCTACGCCTTATTTATGCATTCATATTCAACTGTGGGTTGTAATTGGCTACAAATTAATCCCATGCCTCTAATAGCCTATTATCTCTGTCTGCGCGCGTGAGGCAACAGAGGCGCGCGGGGAGTGAGGGATGATGCGATTCGTGATACACTCAGCTGTCAGCTCAGTTTCAGCTGAAGTCCACTGAACTGGAAAGCCTCTAAATAGGCTTATTTTGGCCGGGTTTGAGCTTGTGATAATGATTGTTTTATGAAATATTTACAAGATGATCAAAGTAAGCTTTTAAAGTGTAATACGGTGTTCTCCGCAAACCAAGTTAAGTTTTAACATTAAAAAAACATAAAAAAACACCAAAACAATGCATTGGCATGTAATTATTATTAGTAGTAGTAATATTATAGCCGTGAAGTGTCGTCAGCAAAAAACAGTCGTATCATCATTCACTTGCTACCTCTTCAAACATTAACATCTCATTGCATTTGGTTGATAAAGCTCGTGCTTGATAAAGTTCAGATCAGAGATATTCGTTATCGTTAATGCAAATTACTTTCAAAAGCTCAATTATGCATTGAATAAACTCAGTAATACCCCTTTCAGTGAAATATTGATTTCTAATCTGAGATGTCATTATTACGCCAGAAAAATAATAGACCAAAGAATTGGATTTTGATTTAAAGCACAACGTGTTTATTCTAATCTGGAAACTAA
>NC_137688.1:23872093-23974593 GCF_963989245.1 Nansenia antarctica
AGAAAGCTTTGGCTCTAAGAGTCTAGTCTAGTCTAGGGGCTTGCGCTAAATCGATGTCGATGTGGTAGATGCCGACCTTCTTTTTGTTTGTTTACTTCCGGAGATCCGGGGCTATTCATAAACCATTCAGAGCCCCGGATGCCCAGACCTAATGACCTCGTTGGCCTTACACAATAACTTTAAATATACTTTCATAAAGCAAAACCATGGTTAGATTGATAGTTAATGATTACTTAAACACTTTCATGAGTGTGTATTAAAAGCCTATAACATTCATCATCATATGAATCATATTTCAGACAAAACCCAGCCCTAAATTGACCAGGTCTGTCACAAAACATGCTGTTGGTTAACATGCTGTTGTGACCATGCTGTTGGTTAACATGCTGTTGGTTAACATGCTGTTGTGATCATGCTGTTGGTTAACATGCTGTTGTGACCATGCTGTTGGTTAACATGCTGTTGTGACCATGCTGTTGTGACCATGCTGTTGTGACCATGCTGTTGTGACCATGCTCCACTGGACAGCAAGACAACCAACGACATCATCACCTTACAGCCCTTTGTAGACAATGTTCCAAATAACCAGCAGTTGCAGAGCTAGCGTCGTAACACTCAGTGTGGCACTGTCAAAACAATTGCCACAACAATAGCCTAAAGCCCAATTTATACTTCTGCGTCGAATTTACGTGCGGCTACACCGTAGCCTACGCAAGGGCTCTCCCAATTTATAGTTCTGCGTTGGTCGGTCTGCGTCGCGTTGGTCGGTGTACTCATAGTGGCATAATAGCGATTTTTTTGTTATGCTTGTTGTAAAGAAAATGTCTATAATGCATTGAAATGACATTAAACTAAGATAATAAGATGGTTATCATCATTTTTCAAATCTTTATTAATAAGTAATTACAGAAAAAGTCAATGACATTTCTGTCATGGCTTCCGCATTTTGGCCTACGAGTCGGAATCATGTCGGAATCATGTGCTACCAAGCGGACCAATCACAGTGCTTACGGTCTGCGTAGTTACATTTTTGGAGAGGTGCGCGTGAGCCTACGGGGTAGATTTTACACAGAAGTATAAATTGGGCTTAACTGCGACTCACACCCAAGGGTCACCCTGTGACCTGTCACCTTTACGTTAACACAGCAAGGCATGCAGGAAAATGTAGTAGTCTGATATATTATAGTTACCATATAAATTAATTCCTATACCTGAGAGATGATTTGAAGCATTCCTTCAACACACTTGATAGATGCAGCAATACTGCATAACTTCATTTGTAATTCACACTGAAAGAGGTGACTAAAGGTGCCATTCATCCCTCGCTCATACCTGTCTGGAAATGATAGCGTCTCCACACAGTGCAATTCAAGTGCTATAACATGAAAGGGTGGGGAGAATCAAGAGGCCATGATTGGTTTTCTCGGTTTATAGGTTGTAGACCAAAATAAGTTATTCTGGGTTGTCATAAATCTAGGTTTTATTTGACTAGAGTGGTAAGTCTAGTAAAACCTTACTTTACTACTGCAGACCAACAAAGGGCCAACCGGCCCTAACGTTGTTCAAGTGTGGGGAACTGACTCCAAGGCTTTAAGGGTCCTAAAGTTGATCAAACAATGAGGGGAACATTCCCCAGGGAAAACTAAATACCGTACCTCTTCTGGAACATACCTGGTGGCTATCTAAACAAGTACACAGACCAGGGATTCCAATCCCTGCTAAAGAAAGAAGGATATTTATGCCCAAATTCAATCCAATGCATGTCCTTCGGGTTACCTCAGAAAACTGTGTTTGTGTTGGGGGTGTCGTCTGCATTAAAACTAACACCTCCCAAGATGTTCCTCTCAAAGACATCGTCATTGGTTACTTACTGTACCGGTAGTCTTTTCTCTTGTATTCGTTTTTTCACCTGTCCTTAAAGTAATGCAGAGAAATTGCAATACAGGTTGTCTTTATCTGTGCCCCCCCCCCCTTTTTTTTATTCACATAAAACATGATACTGTATGATAGATAGATCTGGTATATCATCTTCAGAGACCGGACGTCTGGGAGGTTAGCTAGGATGAATAATTAGTTTCAGAATGAGTCACACCAACACTGATGCCGAGGAGTTGTCATCTCCTTGAAATGATCAGCCCTCTTGTTCACGTCAAATCCAATCAGGCTAGCGGAACATCGGAAGAGCTTCAGCACAGATAATTAATACAAGATGTTCCACTCTTAAACAATTATACAACATTCCGATTCAGTCTAGTTATGGGAATCATTATCAGACAGAGCGGCAGTAATTTCGTTTCAGTCGAGGATGTATGCTGTAAATGTAATTTCACAAAAGGATATACAGTAATATCAATCGGTACCATCGCCCTTGTACTAAAAGTTTTGTATTAGGAGAAGGTTCTGTACATAAGCAACTAAATTCACCTGACCAACAAATCGATACACTCACTGTAATAGTCATTGCTTTCCATACAACCGGCACTTCCTTTTAATGTGCACAAGCCATATAATACATCATGGCTCCAAGCACATTTCAGCCACAAAAAGTGTGGAGACGAAAGAGGGGGGAAAAAAGCAAATAAAGCAAATAGTGTTATCAACAATTTAGCAGACAGATATCGTATTGATTTCTTCCAATGGCATCTTTTATCTCCACAGCACAATGCATCCACTCTCCTGGACTCACATTTTTATGGCCAGACATATTCTCCTAAGACAGTGGCCATCAAACACAACAGGATGATACCAATATTGTCTAATATAAGGAATGAGGAGGTTGACAGTGGTAGGGTCCAGAAAAACTAACTGCACAGTACAAGTGCTGATTATTGTGTTAGTGTTTCAATTTGAGGAACAGTTGAACATTTGAGGGGGGGAAAAACTGTTTTATTGCTGGATAAATGATCTAACGCCACAGGGCTCTTCTTTATTTTAATATATTTATAGAGGGAATTTATTCTATCCATCATAGAATTAAGCAAACGCAGTAAAAGCCCAATAAATCCATGTTAATCACTGGAGGTTGGCAATTACTGGCCTCATTTATGGTCTACCACCCTGCGCACAGCTTCATAGCCATTGTTAATTAAGATCGTCTCCATTAAGAGCCTAATTAACAATTAGCATAAACATAATTAGTGAATGATGACATTTCACTTGTTACATTGTTTAAATAATTTTTAGAAATTGCCCTTGGAGGAATTCTGTCACCGTTCCATAATGGCGGCACTTTGTCACGGGGAGACAGTGACAGTCAGGCAGTGTTCCCTCCAACACTGTGTTTGTAGAGGGACGGAGTGCTGCCTCTCGACGGACACCAACCGCAATCCTGTTGTCACACCACAGAACAATGCACCCCTGGACTGTAGAGAGTAAATGTGCGTGTGTGTGTGTGTGTGTGTGTGTGTGTGTGTGTGTGTGTGTGTGTGTGTGTGTATTGTACCAGTCATGGCATAGAGACCCTGAGTATTCTAGTATAGTTTATATAATCTACTATTGTAGATTATATAGTTTCAGATAACTGGTCATCCATTCAATGGAAGATTACTCTTGGCCTTGTTATCATACACCAACATCTCCACAGTTTTTGGCACCTAGTTTGTATTGACCAGACCTGGAGCATTTCCATTATGATAACATGGCTTCTTGCCAATACACTAACTTTACATAGCTTTTATGACCCTCTCACGGGCAGCCAATCAGTGAAGAACTACTGAGTAGTTGGATTAGGACCAGGTGGAGGCAGACATCGGAGGATGGACTCATTGCGAGGCAGCATGGCACGGAATGAAGAATAGTAGCATAATAAACATATTTGCATGCGTGTGTTTGATACCGTTCCTCATTCTGTCCCATGCATAATGAGCCAGTGTTCCACTTCCTCCCTCCACTGATGTGGACATGCCCGATGTCTCAATCAAACAAATGATAATATTCATTAACTTAATTGAAATGAGAATACATTGAAACTTTATTCAACAAACATGTTTATCAAACAAATGATAATATTCAATGACTTCTTAATTGAAATGAAATACAGGGAAACTTTCGGCAAGAAAAAGCTGTACCTCATTAAGAGAGTCAAATGAAAGCCAACACTTGTGTGAAGTCAAATCAGAATGAAAGCTGATTGTTTCTGACAGGTCGCTCCTGTCTCTCAGATACTAACGGCGTACAAGACCCTTGCAGGGCTACGTCTGGTTAACCCATCTGGGATCTCCGCATCTCGCAAGGATATTTCCAGAGTCCGAAAATGATGATTTATGAAATGAATGCTGATGACGGATTGGGACAGGACGCTCAGCGGTGCTCCCTAACGTTACCACGGTTTCTGAGTGACAACGACAGTTATGTGATGTGACAAAAGATCAGATTCTCTTCGCTCTTCTCATTTAGCCTCGCCTTGATGAGGCGGGTGGCATGACAGAGGACGATGAACAAAACTCAAACAAATATCCAAACACGGCCATTTGTTTATCCCCGCCAGAACATAGCCATGTCAAACCAAATTCAAGTGCCACTAAATAAGTGGCCATATACAACAATGTAGGCCTATACTAAACACATACAAACTTTAGGAAACAGTATGAGACTTTTGACAGGAAGATTCATACATCAAATCTGAGGTAAAATATCTAAGCAAAGCAGGGTAGTGTAGGAGAGGCAATGATTATGTGTTCATGTTTTGGCAATGATTATGGAATCTACTCTTATATAAAAGCAAATGAATAAACGTCAAAATAGGTTTGCAACGACCAGAAAGACGTCCGTCAATAAGCATTGATTTGAAAAAGAAAAGAAAAAAGTAATGGTTTAGAACATTTGAATTGTGACACCTCTCAGAATGCCCAAGTCTTCCACGTTGTTTTGAATCCATGAAGATCCTCTAAAACAAACAGCAACTGAGCTGGAAGGGAGGCAGAGGCTGAGGCAGAAGGCTGAGGCAGAAACAATAAAACCTTCACTGTTGAAAAAAACGTCCATCGAGATTCAGTTAGAGAAAGCAGTGGTGGAGGCAGAGTCCTGACAGAGGTAGAAAGGCCTGAAAGTCTTCCAATGAAGAAAGCAGAAGCCCGGCCTCATCTTTAAGACCAAACAGCAAATTTCTAATTTCCGTTTTGTGGGCGAGCTGTCTAATTGCTGCTTAGTTTCACCAGTCAAGTAATTCGAGCCAATGTCTTAAAAGCAGCCACTAGTAGTTAAGCCCCGCGCCAGGGACCCCTGCTGAACAATACTGACATCTCATCACAGCCGGAGGCTGCAGGAGAAGAGCGGCAAATCAGCCCTCTCTCCTCTCGAATGGGCAAGCAATCTGCAGAAAATTAAGTCTGAAAAGCTGGGGAAGAGCACCGCGATTCATCACGACAGACTCTGTCAAGCACAGGCCTATTAGAGTCACACTGTGTGTGTGTGTGTGTGTGGGTGACACTGTCATCTGTGCAACGGGAGCATCTGCAAAGTGATCAGCCTGCCAGGCCCAGAGCAGGGTTCCGCTACTGCTAAAGGTGTGTGCCATCATAAAAAGCAGGGCTCGTTTGACAAATGTCCCCCACTTGCCACCCATACTTAGAAGGTGCAAACAGATGGAGATCCATATGATGGATGAAGGAAAACAATATCCAAAACATAAATTGCACTAAAGATTCAACAGTATTACCTACAGCTGTTTTCCTATTTGAAAATGTTACATAAAAACGAATTGTTACTGCATGTCATTTTAATTTGTTGTTGTTGATCCAAATTGTTTCAAATAGTGATGTTCTTACAGTACAGGTCAATAATGGCATGCTGTACAGTATGCAACCGAATGAAAGCAGAATGGTCTTAGAGCACAACATGTTGTGGTTGTGATCCCTGTAAGGCAGCTCATACCAAGCAGTGGAAAGCAGCAGTGTGAGTTTTCAGGAATACCAAGAGGACAGTCACTACCAAGGTCACGCTACCCTTGTTGACTTGATGATCGAGTCTAAAGATAACCACAGACCTTTACTTTCAACACATCTTCTGGCAGATAAACCAACAAATGAGCAGAATTATCATTATTATTAGTAGTATTATTAATAATCATTATTATTAATTGTCAATCCACATGATCCTGAACACACTTCTTATTTTCTAACAGTACCTGAGAAGGCACCGAGAGAGCAGTAGAGAAGCTATTTAACAACAGAGAGAGAGGAGACTTAGCTTAGCTCAGTGGGTTAAAGAGGCCCTGAGAGGAACCTATTGATTTTAATTACACAGAACAGCCCATGGGGACACAAGGACTTGGGCTGTTTATTTAGCCATTGCCGGGACTGTGATTGTGGGGACCACGATAAAAATCAGGCCCCCTAATTATTACCATAATAAGCTTGAGATTGGCTGGGGGCCCTGTCTTTTGTGTTTAAAGGCAAAAAGACAAGGGGTAAGGAGAAAAGGAAGACATCACTGGATAGTTAGACCAGATGGTTTTTGAATTCGCAATCCACAGCCTTTACTCTCACCTGGGGGCCAGTTTCCTGGACACAGATCAAGCCTAGTCCTGGACTAAAGAAATATGTTTAATAAACAATTCTATTGAAGATGCATTTTCTGTCAACATTTTCGGGAAACCAGCTCATAGTTTTCTAACTGAATGGACCACTGGACAATATGAAACACAGATGCTATGCTATGATGTTTCGACTCTCAATGTGAGATATGAAATGATTCTTCTCAGTCTTGAAGGTCAACATCAACCTGACGTCGAAGGTTTTAGAGTTCAAAGGGGTGAAGATGAAACACTAACGTGTATAAACTAGGGGTGGGCATCGACGATCGATAATTGATCGATAAGGATCTTGGTCGATCACAAAATAAAACATTTGGTCGATCACAAAAAAAAAAAAAAAAAAAAATTGTGATCGACCAAATGTTTTATTTTGTGATCGACCAAGATCCTTATCGATCAATTATCGATCGTCGATGCCCACCCCTAGTATAAACCCATTCTACTGTAGCTTGGTGCCAGAGAACTCGGCGACGGCTCTTGAGGAGGGTATCACGGTTTCCTCACCCTGTGACCAGACAAGGTTTATTCCACGGAAGGTTCCATTAGATCAGGATCTCATAATCACCTGGACCAAGGTTAGATGGTAGCAGAGATCTTGGTTCGGAAGAGTGCTGCACTTGAGATTAGCCAAATTTAGTTGGAAAACCTAATGGCTGGATATTTCCGTTCTAACATCAATCATTTCACTTATTATAATTGATGTTAGCAAGCACATTAGATTCTGGATCACTCAATTCTTATGCTTGATCATTTTCCAGAGAACTTTCCATGAAGAGGGTTGAAAGTTGCATCATGGAAAAGTTTGGGTAACTGAAGCTTTTACTAACAGGATCCCCAGTCAGAGCATGGGACCATATTGCAGTATCCATGCCGATCAACTTTAAATTCTGCAGTGCAGAAAGCTATCCGCTGTCAGACGAAGCAGCCCTGTCCTTCAGCTCAAGTCAGCCACCATAGCTAACAGAGTGAAATTGACCTGTATTAAGCCCCCCTCACTCCAGCTAAATGATTTGATCATAGCCCCTGACACATGTTGGTGTCAGTAATTGGTTGTTTATGGCCACAGACGAGAGAGGAGAGGTGGTCACTGTGTGTGGGGGACAGGACAGCTTTGGAAGGTCCCATTCCGTTCCGGCCCCTGTCCATCCCAGATAAGCCATTCAGATGGTCCGGCTCTCTTTCCCTCTCTCTCTCTCTCTCTCTCTCTCTCTCTCTCTCTCTCTCTCTCTCTCTCCACCTGGACAGCCGGTAATCTGCCTCCTTTAGCCGGCGGCGGGCCGAGCCCACCACACCACGGCAACACAGGAATGAATGAGCACATTCCAGCCGTATTACGGTGCTCCAATCTAAAACGCGGCTTGTAGAATTGGATAGTTGTCGCTGCACAATTACTCTAAAATGTCAATTTCATGGCAGCCAATTGGCGAGATTAGCCGAGAATGTTAGATAGAATATCCTCCATATTTGTTTCGTAGGATAAGGATAGTGTGTGTGTGTTTGGCTGTGTTTAGCACAATGGAGTCCAGTGGGCTAGACAGACACACGTAGGATGCTGAGACCCCGGTCTACCTCGCTGTGTAGCCTGAGGAGAGAGGAGGCAGTCCAAAGGATGGAGCAGGTCGAAGGGGGTGACTTTGTTTCAGTCAGAATTCAATGAGAGTAAACTTTATTGTAGTGCTGGAATGTTTACCAGGTGGAAAAACAGATTAAAATAAATTAAAATAAAAAAATATATACCCCACACTATTTAAAACAAGGTCTACATCACCCTACTTCGGTAGGCTATGAGATACGGCTGAAATACCGTACTGATGACAGGTTTGATGGACTAGAGTTGTACGAGCTTAAGAGACCAGTGCCATCTAGGCAGCTAGGTGAGAGAGGGATCAGAGAGCCTATTGTAAGCTAGCGGTCAAGTCTGTCACACAGTTTGAGTGACGTATATATTGGCGACTCGCACACTTCATGTGTGACACCATGCGTGAAAGGGTTTCACAGCTTTGTCCTGAGTGACTGGGTACAAGGGAGGTCTTCAACGATGGAGACAGAGCCCTCAGCATCTGTCCACTGGACCTCACGGGAGTGAAACTCTACACAGCCCAGCCATGCAGCGCACACACAACATACCTCTATGGCGGGGTCCCTCAACCGTTTTCTTTCTGGAAAATATAATGAAATAAATTATATATACAGTATAACTTGGAATATTCTCATGATGCGTTTTTTGCGTATGCACAAAGTAATTATGGGACCATATCAATGGTGGGCTGACGAGAAATATACAAGTCATCTCAAACAGCTAGTTAAGTAGGCATTCTTCACATCCAAATTCCAAAATATGAAACGGCATAACATTTTAGATATTCTAATCCTCAAATGTGTGTAATAATGGGCCGGTTTCACAGACAAGGCTTAAGCCTAGTCCTGGACTAAATCACACTTTCAATGTAAAATCTCCATTGAAGATGCTTTTTAGTCCAGGATTAGGCTTAAGCCTTGTCTGTGAAACTGGCCCATAGTGTTCTTCCATAAAATATGGTGATATTTGGTCTAGCTACTGGTCTTTCCTTTGCTTTTTTGTGGATCTCTTAACTGTCTTGAGGCCCTCTGAGGACCACCAAAAATCACTATATTTGAGAATCACGGTATCGTCAGCCTCAGAGGAGCTAAGCTAAAGAATTCAATCCCACGCCACCTCTCACCACCGCAAAACAACCCTAGTGGAAGTGCAAACACATGAAGATAGTGTTGCTTTATGAGAGCTAAGGAATTCAACCCCATGCACTTGTGCTATCATTCACCACTGCAACGCAACCCTAGTGGATATGCAACACATGCAGATAGTGTGGCTTTGTGGTCCCTGACATCAATAACTGCAGGTTATCGGTTATGTGGTCTTGACGCCCTCACAGGGCCCCATGTAAACAGGCTGCTTGTATCCATGTGTTCCTGCTTAACTGAGGCCCCATCCCTGCCCCCCCCCACCCCCCCCACCCCCACTTCCCTCTCTCTACCGTGCTTATAGTACCACCATGGGCAATTTATCTAAATCTCCCCTCTCCTTAAACAGTTTTATCAAACCTGGCGGTCAGGCGACTCGGCACCGCGGTGGCCTCAATCCTAAACGCGCCGGCGCAGATTTTAATTTTGGAAAGATTAATGTGCTTCCCCCGTCCTAATGCTGCAGCCCCCAGCTATCTTGGCCGATGTCTATCAGCTAATTCCTACAGTTGGGGTTGTAAACGAGGCACATTTGTCTGTACTCGAGGGCCAAGAACACAAAACCAAACAAGATGCGTCAACACGGAGGAAAAAGGAATTGAACCATTTTCTCAAATTTCCTTTAAATTAGAAAGTGTCTACCCCACTTCGGTCATGCACTTAAGAGCAGAGAGAGAAACCTTTTTCATTATTGCGGAACATAGCAATCCCCTTGGGACTCCCGCAAAATTCCCAACAAGCCTTTGCTCAAATAAGGAAAGAAAAAACACCGTTGCCTTTTTTAGAAAATCAAAGGCTCACTGATAGTTGTGCTATTCATATGGGATTTATGAATCAGTGGTTTTTTATTTGTAAGGCAAATGTAATAGTTTTTAGGAAAGGATGCTGAAAGTGTGATACTCATTTTAAAAGGGGGCAGAAGTACCTATGTGTGATCTATATAAATGCCACAATTAGCTGCCATTACCATCAAAAGGTAAATAACATTGTCAATTACATAGAAGCGTATAATTTCACAGTCATATTGAATTTCAAAAACTATAGGTAATATGGGGTGCTGATTGCCAACTTATAGTTCAAGAGCAAGGTGGGTAGAATCATACAGGTGCGACATAGGCAATTCATTTTAATTACTAGACATTGTTAGTTGCACAGTCAAGAGTAAAATTAGTATGGCAATCACAATTAGAAAATTGCAGAGTCAATTACAACACATTAGCCGTGGTAGGAGGGGAAAACGGCCCAGTCTAATTTGCTCTTCGTTCATTTACGAAAAAAAGACACAGTACAACGCTCATGGTACACCTTCATAAGATATGCTGCAATAATTATTATAATGGGATTTGTCTTCCCCATTCAATCTCATCTTGTTCTTTTAATAACATGATTACAACCTGAATCTAACGTGAATACATTATGGCTCTGGTACCAATGAAGCCTTGGTCACCTTCCTCTTTCAGTCTGTGTACCTCGCTGGGTACAGAATGAGAACACTGAGCAGTGGAGATGTGGGGTTAATAAGTTGCTCTTTGAAATATAAGTACTACCACACACCCCACTCCCCTGCTCTTTGTTTCCGCACATTGCTTTGTGTTCAACTTCTCCGCACGGCGCAGAATGCTGACTGTAGAATGTGCCCTGGAGAATAAGTAAGTACTCCTTATTGTTTTCTATTAACATACAGACTTTGCATTTTCTCCCTCCAGAATGAAATGGTTGGGGCAGGGAGGGTTTTGTGATGGCGTAGGGCAAATGTGGAGGGGGGGGTCACTAGCTTCCTTTTATCTACTACATAATAAAATTACAACCTTCGCCAAATGGTCTCTGAGCTAAAAGATATGTTTAATTCACTAAACATGAAGAATTAATTATGCATCTGCATTTAAAAAGATTTCTTCGCCACGTTGCCACCTTTGGAATTTAAAACCCCCATACAGAGCGTGTCACATTGAAATTACCAACAAAAGAAAAGCAATGTAATAGCTTTTTTTTTCTCTTGTGGATGAAACTTTAATCTTGCAGCAATTTTATTCCCATATTGCTATAAAAAGGGCATGCTTGACTGGTTTCTTTTAGCTTGGCCACTGAACTGTAAAGAGTGACATGGGAGAAAGCCCATACTTCCAGTGCATTGACATGGTCAGTGGTTTCAGCAGGGACCTCTGGCCTGGTCTTGCCCTGCCCCCCCCCCTCCTAGGTCTGTGCTGACCTCCCCCCAGAGACAGAGCACAACAAAACAGCTTAATGGAACTTTTACCAGGCAGGTAATCAAAGTAGACACATTTGATTATACTACTTACCTACAGTGTCAACAACATGCTCATGGTATCAACAAACTTATGACCCTCATATTTGCAAACTACATTGTTCAAAGGACATAGCCTTGAGGCACTCCAACATTCCCTTTTCATATGAAGTAAAGTTACAGTTATAAATATATATTATACTTGTAGTAGGTTCTACATGATAAGCATCGGAATGTCTGAACATCCTGTTAAATACATTTAAAGTGAGATAATGTAGTTATAATATGTCATTACATCTGCTGTTCAAAACAGCCCAAAAATGATCATCCAATGAAATACCCGACGCACCACTTATCTAAGACACTATGTAAACAAATACAAAATCTGTAACAACATATGATAAACAGCAAGTGCGTCGTAGCGTATCGTCCATTTAACATAACAATATGTGAAGAGATGCAAATTGGTGTAATTCTAGACTCCTCCTCAACATTAATGGAGTCATTCAAAAACATAATGCCAATATGCATTATTGGCGTTCATCCCGATGACAGTGCCCCCAGCCAATCTTATGGTTGGCCGAGCCCTGACCTACGACAGACTACGCTACCTAGACTGCTTGGATAATGTACATCAATATGTGTCTACTACATAACAATAGCAGTACATTTGACACAAAGCAAATGCTCTTTCGTAGCAGTTTAGAGGCAATAACCTCCTACCTGTCAACGTACCAAAGATTTTACTAAATCTGGTGTTCACGTTATTCCGTATAGATTTATTTTCTCATGCACTCACACACCCATTTCTAATCATAATCAGACAGTAAACACAATGTTTTATGATTGTTAAGACCACTATGGGGTAAATTAGAAAAAACGAATCATTACGATCATACAGTTTATCAGTGCAACCCTTAGATTAGAGAACTGAATTGTGGGTGTCACATTTGAAAAATATTCAATTTTGTTGTGGCATTTAATAATGACACGGTGTATAAGTGGTACTGATGGGAAGAGATTTGGGCCACTATAGGTCCTCTGAATGCGTTTAGGGCTCTAACAAAGCTTTGGGGTAATAGACTAGGGCCTGCCATTACCCATTCAGCTAGAGTAATAAATTACTAGGCCAAAGCAGGCTATATACCACCCAACCAAGATAACAGCTGAGAGGGGGAAATGAAATTCTGCTTTTGTTGAAACATTATGATTTATGTATTTGTAATATAGCACTGTGCTATTGGTGTCTAGTGTGTGTGTGTGTGTGTGTGTGTGTGTGTGTTTTGAAAAGGTAACACACAGAAATGAAAGTAAGCAATTTACTCATTTAATGCAGCCTCCTTATAGAACATATTAGTGAATTTATTTTCGACACAGTCATATCTTTGTAATTTCCCTGTAATTGCAAGATGCAAAATCATTCATAATAAAGGGCACATACTGTATCTTCGACAAACAACCATGTTTACATCAGACAATAACTACATTTTATTTTAAGCACATATAAGCACAGACAATCAAGGTTAATACAACAAATGTTTAGTTTAGATTTCTTCTTTGTTGTTAGATGGCGCAGAGAAATCAAGAAGACAATCGTGACATGTGATTTTAGTAAGCATAATCAACATGCTCAGTTTTCCTGATCGCTCACTTTTGGTTATATGAACTCATCAATCCTTCAGTCTAAGCGAGAAAAATACGAGTGGATAGAAAATCCATACAGGGAAAAGACACCCCATTCCCCAATAAAGAGGTCAACATGCTGTCTGCTTGGGCAGATGATACATACCCATCAGAATGGGGTGCGTCCACAACAAACACATTTTCAGGTCTTCATATCGTATTAGGACAGAGCCATGGCTGATGCTGTGGGGAGCTGCTATGGGATGCAGGCTAATGGTGGGGAGTTAGAGTAGCCGCAGTCAATTGACCCCAGGGCAAATCACTTGACCCCCCCCCCCCCCCGCCAACTCCCTCTGGTTCCCTCTCATATGAGCCCTCTCGAAGGTTTGCAACACACACACACACACACACACACACGCACGCACACGCATATTTGAACAGACGTATATATAAATATCAAAGAAACCCTATGAACATACGGACTCTGCAGTTTCTTTCTGACACATGTTCAACTCATTTTCTAAACCAATTGGTTTAGACAGCCAATTCAGAACAGTTTGTTTCTACGCGTATACAAAACACTACCTCTGCACACAATGGCGTACTGATAAGATGGCTAGTGCTAAAACAGAAGTCTCAATATGTGCCTAAAGATATCCAATGATTTCTCACCATATGTTCGCCCTGAACATCGTTTTCCCAAAGTGCCAAGCTAACAGTCCTGCAGCTTCACCGCCTCGGACTCCAACTGCTGTCCAGGTCACGTTGGTCACAGGCAGGGAAATTAATACCATGTACCATGTTTCATATTGAGCCGATCAAAGGCGATAGCAGAATGTATTACACAATGTTTTTAATATATCGTCCTGCGACTCAGGCATCACGGCTAGATTAATGTGGTCTGGTCTGACTTCTCAGGGGCCGGCAGAGACGGGTGTGTGGAGGAGGGGGGGGGGGGTCAGGGGACAGCAGTCTAGAGAGCTCAAATGTGTTTCTTCCTCTCTCCTGTGTGTGTGTGTGTGTGTGAGTGTGCACACATGTTGGCATGCTCATCTGCGTGTGTGCGCATGCATGCACATCTGTCCTGAACCGAACGAGAGACCACAGACAACCCATAACATCAGAACATGCCCATACCACCAGGGCTCTATAGTACATGGATGTATTGAGGAGGTAAACAGTCTTAAACAACGTGTCCATGAAGTCACAGCTCGTTACAGGGTAATACAGGGACGCTGTGAAAGCCTGCAGCGACTGACTTCTGTGTGGCTTCTTCTCATCGATATGTAGCTCACTCTCTATCACGTTAGTCATGGGTTTCTGGCGCCGATTTCTACATGCTCTCTTTGCACCTTGCTTCTCATTGATTCAGATGTTCCTCTCGCTCTGAAGCTGTGTCAGAGCTGTGTCAGAGCGATTCAATCACAAGACTTGGAGCATGACCCAAGAAAAATAAATAACCCACCTTTACAAAAGTGCCAGTCGAGCATCTGAAACAGCTCCACAACTACGATGTTGGGACATCATGGGACATAGAAGAGAAATGCCACATTGGAACAAGCCCCCCTGTCATCTCAAGGCAGTTTTACATAGAGGTAGATAGTGAATTATGTTTAGTGCCCTCTAGTGGCTATTGGTAATGCTGTGCTACTGTATCTACATAATGACATTCTTTTCCAAGATGTCACTATCTTCTTCGCACAAAACAAATCACAATTATCACTACATCACTAATGTCTAGCTTCAATTAGATCCCTCTTATAGCAAACAAAACATTTACATTGTCCTGATCATTGTCCTTTTTCATAGACATACATTCATAAGTATCATCTGCAGCCATGGTTGGCCTTGCAACTCAGCTCACTAAGCAGAACTAATGAAGCCACAATGAGAGAGAATGCACTCAGTGCTGGTCTGCTGCTAATGCGTGGACAGAGTACCCAGTTAGCACAGCCAGCTCCAATGCTAATCAAGGCTAATCATCCAACTATGCATGATTACGACTGCCAGGGAGAGCGGAGGGAATCCCTTCGTATTAGCCTGAGGGCCTGATGGGTCCTGATGCTGCAGAACAGACAGCTTCCTCTCTCTCCACGAACAGGAAGTCATCAGCTCTCTGTCATCGTCAAGTCATGTCTGGCACGCTCCGGTAGCATGGGTGGAAGATTCACACTGACGAAAAACAATAACGATGGCCGGGCCCCCCCGTTTCGTTCGGCTTGCTTTCTGAAGTGAGACGTGTTTCGTCAGGGGTTTAATACATGTTGCGGTGTGATACTGTCGAGATGCAAATACATGCTCAGAAGAGAGCTGCTAACTAGAATGGGGATGTTGTCATCTGGTGAAGGCCAGATAAAAAGCAAGAAAACAGCCCACAGCGGACGACAGAAACCAACAGCACAGGCATCAAGAGTAAAGTTGTTCCCTCTCTCTTCCTATATTGTATCTCTGAAACTCTGTCTCCGTCTCTTACACATGCACACGCACACACACGCCACACACACACACACACACGCCACACACACACACACACACACACACACACACACACGAGTGCTTTCGCCTAGCATGTGCAATCCCTCACACAGAGGGGGCCGTGGCGATAGCTCTTTCGTGAATCAGTGATCCACCAGTTTGGCGCTGGCCCGAGACTCCCGGTCTCCCTGGCAGTAGATACAGGCTATTTAAATGCTCCATTGGAGAGAGATTAAAGTTTATGCAAGGTCACTGGGGATGTGATAATTATAATCACAGCTTTTTGGCTCTGCAATGACAGCCATTTGTTATTTTCACTTGAGTAATTCCCGCGGCCCAAGGATGTTGACAAGCGTGCACTGATTTAGTGGCCTCCAGCCCCTCCTCCCTCACGCTCTCCCCAGCCAGCCAGTCAGACAGCTAGCCAGCCCGCCCAAACACTTCCAAGCCAGCAAGCTAGACCACCCCCCCCCCCACACACACACACACACACACACACACACGCGCACACACACACACACACACACACACACACACACACACACACACACTCCCAGTCAACCAACTCATTTTCAGCCAGTGAGCCAGCCCACCGCCCCAGCCTTACTCGACCAGCCAGCCCCCCACCCCCACCAGCGAGCCCTACCCAAACATCAAGTCTGCGTCCCCCCCCCCTGCCAGCGGCTGACACCCCCCCTGAGACCACAGTCACACACACTCTGTCCTGCTGTCCTGGTAGGAGGGGGTAGGGGGGGGGAAAAACAGAGGAGAAGAGTGGCAGGGTCAAGAGGGGATTTGGGTGATGGACTCCTTTAAATCTGTGTCGTCTGTTTGATTTGTGCAATAAAATGTCCCCATTCATGGATGTAGCTTTGTAAAAACTTAAGTGGTTTAGGACTTATCTTGTTGTATTAGCCTACAGTCTAAAATCAGGAGGCTAGAAATATTTCTTTCTATATGGTTAACATGTCAGTTTTACTGAGCGTTTTCTGAGTAAAAATGACAACTATACAACTACTACTGTACAAGACAACTCCTAAAAACTACTACTGCAGCTAGAAAGATCCTATAGTAACCAAAGCACTCATGATGGTGCGAGTGGAATATTGAATCCTGTATTTCTTAAAGAGTCCAGTCAGCCATGAAAGGAAAAATGTGTTTATCTGTCAAATCCTCCAATCAACTAATTGTCTTTCCCCTTGTATCGCCACCTTGAGCCGATACCTGGCTCTGGGCAGACATTGTCTCCAAGGTGAGGATTTGCTACTTATTCTCCAACCTCTAATTGCGGGCTGTAGCTATTTTCACAGTCAGCATGTGAAGGACAAGCAACCCTCCGTCGGAGAAACGAGGAGGGAAAAAGGCTTCATTAGGCATTCCACTCCGATGGGTCTAATCCCAATTGGATTTGTGAGAAATCTGAAGGCAATGCAATTGTGCAATTTGCACACAAAGTGGTCTGAATTGATCTAAAATAAACCCTCAACTTTAAATGTGCAAAAAAAAAGAGAGCAGCAGATAATTACATCATTTAGGAAATTGATTGCTGCGGAGTCAATGCAAAAGCTTTCGGAAACAGAAGATAAATGGTGACAGGGCCCGTTTTAGGGCAGCCCCATTGACGTTGACGATGGCCAAAGAAAGATTATATATTTCAAGGCACACAGAAAAGGTGAGGACAAAATCAAAGTGCTTCAGGGGGGACAATAGAAGACAGAATTAGGGCCAACAAAAGATTTCATTAAGCCAAACAAGGCTTAACTACAAAATCAATATGTCATAATTAAACCTGGAGCAATGCCTTTAGTGCAGAGAGAAAGAAAAGGTAGAGGGGGACTTATTTGGACTAAATGATGGCCAGGCTTATTAAGATTTGAAGATAAATGCATTTCCCACACAAAAGACACTACTCGATATATATTTCTGCCTATCCTTTGTGTGAGGACTTTCTTTCATGGTCAGTATTAGAGAGTAATAGCCATAGATCTATCAGTCTGGCCAGCACTATGCAGGCAGAAAGAGACAGAGAGAGACAGAGAGAGCAAGAGAGAGAGAGAGAGAGAGACTGAGAGAGGGAGACTGAGTGTGGGCCACTGACAGTGGACTGTTAGAGAATCCTGTGATACACCAGCATTAGGAGAAAAGGCGTGAAAATGTAACTAAATTATTAGTTCATTTCTATGAACTTTTAACATATCTATGAATTAACATTTCTATGAATTATCATTTGACCGTGTTTTGGCATTTTGTTGCACATCTCCCATCAACAAACAACCAACCCTCAAGAGTTCATCCTAAACATAACTATTCCAAAACATTTTTTGCTTAAGTGACATTTATAATTCAAGTTAAAGCTTGTCTTACACAAGTAGTTTTCCCAATCAAAAGCCAATCCTCCTGTAACTATTCTCTGTATCTAGAAGTCAGCTTCTGTAAAAGTGGAGCCGTCGCCTATTTCAGATTTGTCTTTATCAGAGGTGCTCTGAGTCGGCTAGTCATAAGTTATTAACTATGATCATGGTGGAGCATCATACTACTGATGTCCCAGACCGGATCAGTCAGTGTGATGGCCTCATACTAGGATTCCTCTTTGTATAGAAAGGTCATCATTTGAGTGAATTCATTTAAACATCGTTCCACTTCAAGACGAGGAGTGGAGATTTAATACATTACAGTTGAATGGGAGTGCAGAATACCTGCACACACAGAGCTGAAAAATGAACATTTGTTCTGCCTCATTAGAATTTTATGAATACAGCGCTACAATCGGAGAGCCATTGTTATCCTTTTCCAATATTCTCTCTCCTTTGGATCGTTTCATTAATTTGCATTTGAAAAAGGCTGGAATCTTGTATTTCCCCGCCCAAATAACCTTCACTCTAATTTTTCAAATGAACAATTTGGACAGATGTATGCTCCGCAGCCTTTATAAGTGATTGTTAACATCTTCATTCGAGGTCAGGTATTTTGCGATGACGGCAAGCGTTTTCAGCCAGGTCACGGGAGGGTCAAACGGCCTAGCCTCAGGCCACCAGCCATGTCAATACACACGCTGTTTACCGACAAACTATCTCGCTTTCATCTGCACCCATTTCCATTAATTAGCTGTTATCAATTAATAGACTTGTAAATGTGTTCATTTCCGTCGACTCAATTTCAGCGGTTTGCCTCTAGCCTGCTAAAGGCAGCGGGAAAGCTGCTACAGAGGAAGGGACAGCGCCACCTGGAACCTGGGTAGGAAACATTAGAGGGGAATTGGCCCAGGAATTAAGACAATTAAACACGCTAAGCGCTATTAGAGCTAATTCTGTTAGCAAGTGTAATTGGAATATATTTGTATTATGCTGGGAATGTAGCATTAACTAAAAGGTTAGTGGTTCAACTCCCCGGAGACGGAATAAGTGTTAGGTACTTAACCTGGATTACTCCATCTGTTGGCTGACTATATCTAAACCTTATTCATGTTAATCCAAGACATTTTTTTAATTGAATAAGGCAGGATGTGTGGTAATAAATGGCTGCTTATTGCTTTCCTTACATTGCCAAAATCGCATTTTCCATGCAAAAAGCGGAAAAGTCAAATAAAATTAAAAAACGGGGAAAATCCCACTGTTGTGAGGGATCCGAGCCCCAGCTCCATAATCCTAATCAGTGACACCCACTTTTTTTAATGGGCCCATATTTCTCAGGTGTCGGCCTTATGATTATGAATACTGAATACAAGCTCCCTGCCTGGGAATCAATTATGAAATTACATATGTAGTGGAGATGAGCAGCGCTCTCCTAATCTGGTTGTGGGTCGCCACAGTCACCTTCCTGTGGAGAGGCTGTCATTAGCCCCTGGGGCTGCAGAAGGGGGGGGGGGGGCGGAGAGGAGAGAGCTGGGGCTGAGGAGCGTGGGGGGGGTATCTCTAGCAGAAATAACAAACGAGGCCCCTCTGCTGATAAGAGGAGCTGGTGGCCGGTTGCCGGGCGATAGCGGGCCCCCGCCGCATCTATCTCATTTCCAGGGGTCAGCCCCCACCTCCTCCCTCCGCCTCCCTGAAACGCTGAAATTAATACGCCTCCCCCAAGTCATTACAGGAATTTAGAGCCCCCCCCCCTCCTCCTCCTCCTCCCTTTGAATCAGGGTTTTATCAATCTATTTCTCTTCGGTGCATTAAGGGATTGCAGAGTGTGTGGACATGTTTAGACTCTACGGTTTAACTCTACACTCAACAATGTTAAAGGAAACTGACACAAAATAAACAAATCAACTGTTATTATTATAATTATTCAAGTTACAAGTGTGAAACAGTAAGACTGAAATGCATCTTCACACCATTTTGACAGAAAACAATGTCCCTACATATAGTTTACACCCTGATATCACTCCTGACATGCATGATGTCCCAGATATGTATGCATAGGGTTAATATGCTTGTGCCTTCGTATGCACAGCAGCCTAAATGCTGTCAAGCTTCGGTGAATGACGTTAACCCTTGCTACTTGTGCTTCTCCACACTTTCTGGAGCGTTAATCTATGAAATTAATCTGAAATTGCTGTTGACTCCAAAGTTGTACCAAAGTAACCTGACCTCCTAGTGTGTTCTCTTTCAGGATATTCATCTTCGCTAGCATTGGCTCCAAAGTGCTGTCAGAAAGTGTGTTTAACTGTCCAACAGCACCACGTACGAGTCGAAGCACACACGTGACAGAGTGCATGACGATCTCAGATACAACAGACATTAGCAAACAGAAGACGATCTAAAAACACGGTCCAGACACATTCAACGTGGGTTTCATGCATTTCCCTTTTTATCGTAGAAATTCTTAACATGAGAGTTCTATACTTAGGCTAGATATGACACGATATACGATTTCCTAATATTTACCATGCCCTCTGTATAAAAGGGATTCCAGTATAAATCACACTGGAGAATGTTTCATATTAAAAGCTGAGATGTGCATATTAGACTAGCAGTGTACTAGTCTCCCCACTCTTCCTTTTTCTAACATGGCGCTTTTTCTAATAACGTCCACGCTTAGAGAAGGAGCCCTAATGTCATTATCGGAGCTGTGAGATGGAGCTTGGCCGTAGCACCAATGTAAATGAGATATGAGAGGCTGGTGAATTAGAGCCCCCTTTCTTCTGCGGGATGGCTTCAGCAAATAGGCAGAGATAAGGAAATCCCTGTAATTACACTGAGGCGCGTTGGTCAATGCAGTGCTGTAAGTACCTGCAGCCCAGCGTGTTCGGGGGGGGGGGGCAGGGGGAGTCTTATCCTGGCCAATATGAAGTGATTCTGTTAGGATCAATAGAACTACATCAGGCCTCCAATGTAGAGAGCAGCACCCACGGCCTGGCCTCTTTTGTGCTTGCTATCGCTCCATCATTTTTTTTTTGGGTAATATCATTTCTGAATTAAATTTTATGGCTCATTACTTTCTGGTGCCGACTGTCTGTAATGGAATCTGAAGTAGGGGAAGGCATGGGGGGCTTTGTGCGTGCGCGGGCTCTCGCTCTGTTAAGATGTTATTTATTTCTAATTGACTGATTATAAAACACAGCGTTATCGTTTCTGATATTTAAAAGCGAGGAGTCAATCATCATTTGGCGAAAAGGGTTCTCGATGAACAATTAAGTTCTAATGGGACACTTGTTCTATCTAGTCCAATGGTGTATGGACGTAATTAAACAAGCTCCAATAATCAACATGAGAGGAAGAAGGCCACAGTTTTCATACGGCTACTTATAGCTGATGCATCACCCTCTTCATGACAAAACATTGTTCAAAGCTCTTAATTTCAACTCCTCGGCATCCAAAACACTAATGAGGATCCCTTTGTCCATAAAGTTACAGTAGCAACCTCATAATACATGCAATATCTCAACTACTCTTTACCTCAAGGGGATTTCCTGAGCATTGCATTATCATCTTTTCCAAAAATTGTACTAAAAAGTATATATATATGGTAGCTAATGTACCAATAGATCTTGACTCTGCATCAGCGATATTCAAATAGCGGTACAAGGGGCCAAATGTAGCCCACAACAACGTGCACGGTTCTTGCCAAGGAGATTCTTTATTGTTGGCTTTGTACTAAACAAAATGTTCCCATCAAACGTAATTCCTCCACAGCCATGACTGTTTTTACAATTCTAAAATACTATAATATCTAATCCCCATTCCATGTGAAACAGTAACACGCATCCAAAGCAGAAATACCTACAGTAGCTAAACAAGGTTGTTTTCCTATGCTATTCCTATTGCCTCCTCTTAAAGAACACTGCCTGGCAGTATCCTGTGGACTCTCTCTCCCTCTCAGGTCCTTCATTGTCACAAGGTCACAGGGAAGGTTTTAATTGCTGTGGGCTGTTATGTGCTTTCATGGGCCCCGGCCATGATAAATGACTCATTGGTTGAAAAGCTAGTCTATATAAACAAGCTTATCTCCGTTCCTCTGTAATGAAAAATGAGTTGTGAGTATCATTGTTAATCACAGTAATTGTTAATGTTAAGGGGGCTGGTTTTTCGTGGGCTTCCCATTATTGATTTCATTTTTTTTTTTACAATAAAATTCGCCGCTTCTAATTCCACATAATCCTCCTAATTAGTTATTTTTGGCCCCGGCGTCTCTCATACCCAGTTATCTGGGAAGATAAAGAGAATTGCTTGTCCCACTACTCACACGTTATAGCGGAGATATCCCTGGTGTGTCCCCAGCTATGAGGATTTACCAGGGCTACATAAACACACATTTTCACCTTTAATTCTGTGCAAGATTGGTAAGTAACTACCATCCTGACTATCTGCAGAGCTCTGGCAATGGAGAGGGGCTTTGATAGTGGCAAAGCCTAATTAACTTTACTCGTTTATCAAAGGGAAGATCACTTAATTGAGGTTTCGCAATAGCAGTAATGGCATTGTTGGGAGTGTAAGGGGGTTGACCTGGTGGTATAGGCTCATATTCAGGTACCGTAATAACATCGGCTGCACTATGGCTCGTCAGGACTCACTGTTACTGGTCTCATTCACACATACTAGAGAGCTATCACAATTAGATCATTACATTTAAGTCATTAGATCATATTATGCTACAATTAAATTATACTATTGAATAATACATTACAATATTGTACTAAAGTGATCACTAATTGACAGACCTAACGTACGAACAAATAAAGAGTATCTTAAACTTTCAAGCAATTCTGTAAGCGGAAGAGTGTAATCAGATTAATCGAATGGAAAGTGACAAAGTTTCAATATTTCATGCCACCTGCGTGGCAGTTATGATGTTAATTAATTATCTGAGCGGCAGTTAAAACAAGCCTTAGGCCCCAGCCACGGCTGCCTCTGTGATGTTGGTGCAACGGCGAGTGATTAACCTTTCCACTGCTAAGGGATTCCCTTACAAGATCACCACCATGTTGATGATATAATTATTATAAATTCAATCTCTCCGTTTCGTTGACGTTGTTAATTACTTGTCGGTAATCAGCTTCTGCTGATTATGCTTCCCCTCGCATGGCTTCAGAGGCAAGCAGCAGCTTGGCTGAGTTTCTGCCCCACTCCAGCTACATCTCCTGCCACCCCCCTGCCCCCCCCCACCCGCCCCACACCACCACCAGCACCAGCACCACCAGCACCAGCAGCGTCCTAGTGAGTGAAGGCAGTGGGACCATGGCGCCACCACCACTTCTCATAATTAATTATCTTTTCACTGCAGAGATTCGCTCCAGATCGCAGACTTTCTCTTGTCTAATTAGAAGGGCTTCTTCAATTATCTGGAGCAGGGAAGCATGGCCTGTGTCGATAAATCAAGGGGGGGGAATGGAAGCTCATTTGGGGCTAAATTTCAGAAAATTATCCTATTTACAGACATGCCAATAACCCACATGAAAGAGCTGAATACTGTTAAAGACTTTGTTCCGTGTTTCTCTTTAGAGGTAATTGCTTTAAGGGATTCCAGGACTATTTATGCTAGCGGGGTGGATGGGGAAATCATTAAAGAGAGCAAGCATTTAGTTATACCTGATAGCAATGATCAGGAACTGCTCTCCACATCTGTACACATAATTTACATTTTAGTACTTTACAGTAGCATCTTATAACATAACTTACTGACGCACTAATACGTACATTCGCCTAAAGTAAGTGAAACAGCCATCACATCCAACACAACCAAGGGGTAACAAACGTTTGTGACATTTACTAAAGAGGTCATAGGTCATAGGTCGTCATATAGGCTTCATACTGGTTTGAGTTTGTGATTGTTCACAGCTCACTTCTATTTTCTTCTAAAAACCAGAGCGTAACTAGAGCAAAGTAGGAACCTTCATTTAATTTAACCTTACCTTAAGATTTTTTCCTATATTTTCTTTGTTTCAAATCAAATGACAAATTGAAGATTAATTATAAAATACACTCACCGAACACTTTATTAGGAACACTGTACTAATACTGGGTAGGGCCTTGCTTTGTTCTCAAAACAGCCTCAATTCTTTGTGGCATTGATTTTCTGATTCTGGTCCATGATGACATGATTGCATCGCACAATTCCTGCAGATTTTCAGGTGCACTTTCAAGCTGTGAATCTCCCGTTATACCACATCCCAAAGGTGTTCTATTGGATTCAGGTCCAGTGATTGGGAAGGCCACTGAAGAACACTGAACTAATTTCAATGTTCATGAAACCAGTTTGAGACAACTTTTGCTTTCTGACATTATCATGCTGGAAGTTGCCATTAGAAGATGGTAAATTGTGGCTATGACGGGATGCACAAGGTCAACAACAATACTCAAATAGGCTGTGGCATTCAAGTGATGATTGATTGGTATTAACGGGCCCAAAGTGTGCCAAGAAACATTCCCCACACCATTAAACCACCTCCACCAGCTTGGAATGTTGACACAAGGCAGGTTGGGTCCATGGATGTGCACAGGTGTTCCTAATAAAGTGTTCGGTGAGTGTATATTGTGTCTAATTCACCAAAATTGAGAAAATGAACCAAATGATGGAGAAAAAAAAGAAGAAGAAACAATACTTGAAACTAAGAGCATCTGGGGTTTGTTGAAAATGTGTGAAAAAACCCAAAACATATGTGAGTCCTCTAGTAAAACCAGTAAATGATGTGATGTGATGCAACTGAACATCTCTCTACATGACAGCAAACTACGCTCATCCAATGTTGTGATGAGGAGCTGCCAGGGAGACTGGATGCTACATTTGCACCCTTCTCCACTCATCACTGTTCCATTTCAGCCATAGACCCACTCACAGAAGACATTACTCCATTCACTGACTCTCAGCACTAAGACACCAGTGTGTGTGTGTGTGTGTGTGTGTGTGTGTGTGTGTGTGTGTGTGTGTGTGTGCGTGTGCGTGTGCGTGTGCGTTCGTTCGTGTCTGTGTTTTCAATACTGGTTCATTTCAACAACGTCTTACATGCCATGGTTGTCTTGTCCTTCTAAGCAAACATCATACAGTAGCTAGGAACAAACCAGACGTGACAAATAGAGGTGTCAAATACTTTGAAAGAATGTTGAGTTGCACTTGATTTGACTAGGAGGGGTTTGCACTTCTGATTCAATTAGTGCCAGGCAAACCAAATCACACCCAGCTCAAAGAGTATATGACTATGACGTACAAAAACAATATTTAATTTATGTTGGTCTGGTACAGATAGCAATGCTCAAACCCTCACCCCTTCACCCCACACCCACCATCGGGAAAGTGACACTTAGCAAGGCACACAGCAACACTCATTTAGCCTTGTGATTTTTTTTTTAACTCCCCAACCGTAACAGAATGGGACTTACGGTCCTGCTGCATGATTTTAATTAAAGATAGGTTCCCCTTTGTCTGAGTCCTCGCTTAGGTTACTAATCTGAATTCAATACGTCCATATGTTGTAGGTAGGAGGCTGGTGTGTAAACAGGGAGAATATTGAAACCCATTGCATTTAATTTGGCCCTGATCAATTCAGATTGACTGCACTTAACATGCAAATGCGGCCCGGGTCAAATCTCCCTTCCTCTTCGCTGGCGGTGGTCCCACAACTGCTCCTCTCCTCCCTCCTTTCTCTTCTTTCTCTACTTCTCTCCTCCCTCTGGAGCAAAAATGCTTTTTACAGGCCCACCTACCCTCATCAAATACAGACAAGAAACCCATGATGGTGTGGGCCAACCCTCACGCCCACTCTCCACAATTTATGTCTCGGTAACATGTATAGTACAGTCGGTAACACTTCACAAGAAGTTGCTCTGTGTACACTAGTATCGTTGTAAGTAGTGACAACATCATACTATAATATTATACAACTATACTATGTTACATGGTATGTCAGGGAGGACCAAGGTCCATCACTAATGATGGAGTAGGACATGTTGAATAAATGGCTGGATTATTCACAGAAAACCAATACTGGAGTACTGAATGGCAGACAACAGAGTGTGCGTTTGCTGCTGGAGGCACGCTGAAGAAGCCGGCGAATCAATAAAAATGGTGCATGCCAGGTCTTTGTTATTCTTCCAATTACACATTTCCACACTGCTGCTCTGTAAAGGGGTTTGTTAAAGGTTTAATAGATGAACGCTCTGTGGGGTGTGATCAGGAGTGAGTGGAACAATCGTGGCGTTCTACAAGGTAAGCATTCTCAAATTGATTTGTTAAACAGCGTTTTGAAGCCCTCCTATTTTCCCAGGCCCTTTTTTTGGGGGGGGGGGGGCGAACCGAGACGGTGGTAATTACACCAAACTGTAGGTTTGGTATCTGTGGATAATTTCATGAAGCGTAAAGATGTTTTTTGACATCGGTAAGAGGCTGAAGCGCTTATTGCTTCCCGCCGAGACATATCAAGGAAGTTTCAGATATTTAATTTGCAATTATGCTCCGATGCCATCTCGGTTACATTAGCGCGCAGCGGGAGACGTGGCAGCAGAGAGCAGGTGTAAATAACAACAATAACAACAACTAAAGCAAGATAATGAGGGTTCACTCTGGGAGAGACGAGACAACCAGTGGAAATGTTACGCTAAATCACCGGGCTAAGCAGTGACACATTCAGAATACTTAATCATCAAGGGAGGGTAACAGGGAACACCGGAGAGGAAAGAGAACACTGTGCGTCTTCCAAAGCACCAAGCTCCAACAGTGTTCATACCTGACTAAAGTATAGAGTTCCTAGAATACTCCAGCGTCTGCAGATACTCCAGAGTTCACACCGCTCACTAACGAAGCTTGCTCCTACAAGAAAGTACTCCAATCTTCTACTAAAGCACCAAGCTCCTACAAGAAAGTACTCCAATCTTCTACTAAAGCACCAAGCTCCTACAAGAAAGTACTCCAATCTTCTACTAAAGCACCAAGCTCCTAAAAGAAAGTACTCCAATCTTCTACTAAACTAAAGCACCAAGCTCCTACAAGAAAGTACTCCAATCTTCTACTAAAGCACCAAGCTCCTACAAGAAAGTACTCCAATCTTCTACTAAAGCACCAAGCTCCTACAAGAAAGTACTCCAATCTTCTACTAAAGCACCAAGCTCCTACAAGAAAGTACTCCAATCTTCTACTAAAGCACCAAGCTCCTACAAGAAAGTACTCCAATCTTCTACTAAAGCACCAAGCTCCTACAAGAAAGTACTCCAATCTTCTACTAAAGCACCAAGCTCCTACAAGAAAGTACTCCAATCTTCTACTAAAGCACCAAGCTCCTACAAGAAAGTACTCCAATCTTCTACTAAAGCACCAAGCTCCTACAAGAAAGTACTCCAATCTTCTACTAAAGCACCAAGCTCCTACAAGAAAGTACTCCAATCTTCTACTAAAGCACCAAGCTCCTACAAGAAAGTACTCCAATCTTCTACTAAAGCACCAAGCTCCTACAAGAAAGTACTCCAATCTTCTACTAAAGCACCAAGCTCCTACAAGAAAGTACTCCAATCTTCTACTAAAGCACCAAGCTCCTACAAGAAAGTACTCCAATCTTCTACTAAAGCACCAAGCTCCTACAAGAAAGTACTCCAATCTTCTACTAAAGCACCAAGCTCCTACCTACCCAACTCTACTAACCAGTGTTCAGACTAACAACTTCCTGTTGTAATCCCATGAACCAAGGTCTAAATGTAGACTACTCTGGCTTGTGTTCACGTCACCACTACCATGACAGGGACAGACGCTTAACTTCTCGCCCACAACTTAATAGACATCACGGTCCGGTGAACAGCTAAACAAGGGATGCTTAACTTTCATAGTGGCACTGTTGAAACTTCTGCCACACCAATCCATGAAATTGATTATGTGAACTGTTGTATAGTAAAGTAGATATATAGTCCCTCTTGACCTATTCACTTTTCCCCATCATAGAATTGGTCACCCAAAAACTTTCTCTTAAACATGTGCAAATAGACGGGTTTCACCCACAGTGGCAGGCTAGTAGGTGCTCTGCTTGACTCCTGTGCAGTGGGGGTCTGTGTGTGTGTGTGTGTGTGTGTGTGTGTGTGTGCATGCGTGTGTGTTTATAGGGGGGGGAAAGACACCGATATAAAGGATGAAATTGAACGGATTAGCATGGTCTGCTCTGCTTTTTGATTGCCTCTGACTGAAAATATTTGAAAGCCACCAGGGGCCCCTCAGATGTTATGATATGGTCCATTCAGCCCCCAGTGTGTTTTGCGACGGGTTCCTGTTATAGAAATTGAATTGATATTTTGTAAACTTCATTTGCGGATAATGTGATCTGACAGGGACAAATGCAGAGCCGAATTGTTTTCAAACCGACTCCAAATGAAACTTATTACGGGGTAAATGTGGATTTCTTTGTCTTCCCCCTCTCTTCCCCTCCTGCATTGTCCCCGGTCCCTTTATACCCTGAATATGTATCCCATTTTCAGGGTAATTGAATTGATACTGTCATGTGCGGGGCAAACAGAATCACACAGCGGGGCGGATGGACCCTGTGATTGAATTGGAGAGGGGAGAGAAAAAAATGTCCTCCGGTGCGAGCCCCACTAGGTCACAGTGCCATCATAAGATAGACACACCTCACTGTTTTCTGATTACACAGACGGCCCCAATTGTCTTTCCAATAATCTCCCTCTGATATAATGCAGACTTTTCCAATTCCGCGGGCTCCGGCCAGACCTCAGATGTGTTACATATTAATTTCCTTCCCCGGAAAATTTGCTCAGCTTTAGTTCAAATTCAGTTAGCTGGATTGATGAAAGTGGCAAAAGGATACGACGTTTACTGATTCTCCCTTTTCACCTTTGATTAGCTCCACTTGTGAATTATTCCTGTGCTGTCACTGTGCTATTAAGCTTGCCGGGAGGCCCGGGCTGGGGCTGCAGTGAGTGGAGGGAAAATAAGGTGGGATAGAATCCCCCAGCCACAGCAACCTGCTGCACACTACACCTGCCCTGGGGCCATGTATATACACACACACACACACACACACACACACACACACAGTGAAAAGAGCAATTTTAGACACAATCACGCAGGTGTGGAGTAATGCCAAAACAATAACACAGAAGAGAGATGAATCCCATAATAATGCAGATATATGCTGGGGTCAGGGGTCAGGGACACAATGTCATGTGATACTGATGTCGGTACATGTTATTGTCTAACATAGACCAGTTGTATGAGATGGCAATGCTAAACTGTTATGTACTACTGCACTTTCAATATAGTCAAAGGGTGATCTTGTATGTATACAACAGGTCTTTGTTAGTGAGTAAACAGACTCCTAATTGCCTCTCTCATGTTAAATTATTTTTTATGGACATTTAGAGGGCATGTAATTGCCACGGTCATAAACATTGACTTCTGTCTGGCAGGACACGACTTGAATTCCGCCATAAAAATTATCTCCGATGGCAACCTGCCACCCTGGCTTGATGTTGGCGCTCAACACTTTGTCATAAAATACTAATTGCTTATTGACCAAGAGACCCTATATGGAGATAAGAGGCAGAGTGCAGAGCCAAGCATAAAGGAGGAGATATCACGGGTCATTTAGAAATGTGATGGGGAAGAGAGTACTTGGTGCAAGTGTCCAGGAAATCTATACACCCCATATTCATATTTATGTACACAACGACTGGAAGAATTGAAGGTGAACTCTCGTCATATTGCCTGGTAATTTATCATCAACAACAACAACAACTGCACTAGCAGTAGTTGATTCTAGCCGTGCACTTCACCAGGTCACAGTGTTAACAGCACTGTGGCCATTTAACAGTAGAAAGAGCTCTGGTTGGCCTTTCAGACCAGAGGCAGCCGATGTGACTGGCAGAGCGACCGCTAGCGTGGGATGACTGCCAGTCAGTGAGAGTGACACAGTGGACCATGGTGCGTCAGAGGGCTAACAGCAACACTTTGTACATTAAAGGAGGCTAAAGAGCTTTTAATGATAATGCGCTACGGTTCCAAAATGGGGTATTAACTGCAAATATCTAAGCCTTCAGCTAAGTGGACTGTTAATGGGTTTGTCCTAGATCGTGATAGACTTGGGCACTCGACGTTTACAGATAAAAGTTGATGGGGGGGGGGGGGGGGGGGCAATTTCAGCTGATGCTGAAGAAATCATTAGGTGTAGGGCTAGCTGATTGGAAGTGACTACGGAGGGAGTATTGGAAACGTATCAATGATACTGTACGACTTTCTTTTGTCTCAATTTCCTTGAAAAGTAGAAACTATTTAGGAGATAATAGAGCACGGTCAGTTTAGAAGGCCATTCCGTGGTGAAAAATGAGATAGTTGGGTTCTGTTGCCGTCAGCAGGAGGCTATCCCATTTTCTAGCTTTCACACAGGGATTCACATAGACATTCACACAGGCTTTCACACAGACATTCACAGGCATTCACACAGGCTTTCACACAGACATTCACAGGCATTCACACAGGCTTTCACACAGGCTTTCACACAGGCATTCACACAGACATTCACACAGACATTCACAGGCATTCACACAGACATTCACACAGGCATTCACACAGGCTTTCACACAGGCTTTCACACAGGCTTTCACACAGGCTTTCACACAGGCATTCACACAGACATTCACAGGCATTCACACAGACATTCACAGGCATTCACACAGGCTTTCAGAAGATATCTATGGTATTATATAAATATTATTTGATAATGTGTATGAAATTATGCAGATTTTGTTTGAACAAAAACATATGTTTTGAACTTTCAACGAATGGGTTATTTCCTACTCAATTGTCTGCTGTTTAGTTGAGATATTTGTGAATTAACCTTTAAAAAATCTAAAATGAAAACTAAGGAAATTCACCAGTCTATAGGCAAAACATAATATTGTGCCCAAAAACATATTGTTTTTTTTTACTATCACTTACCAGACTGTGTGTGGACTTTTTATCTAAGTACTGTGTGATTGCTCACTATCCCTAGATCAATTAATCAATGTTTAACCTTTACTCCTTTTATGAAATCACTGAAGTTGCTATTCTATGCTTGGGAATGGTGCCCTTAGGATGAATCTATACTTGGTTAATGTTATGTGAATATTCCGTCGCAAGCAGGAAAAACTTTTACGTTCATCCGATACATGTCCCCTCCAGCCAAATGAATGTACAGTACATTATTTTCATATAGCTCTAAAACTGCACTGTCAACAAACACGAGAGCAAAAAACCACTGATGGATGTGTATAGTGTAGAGCCATAAAAGTATCCACATGTGGTAATGTAGGCAACATTTGACACACACGGCCAGCCAAATGTTGAGAGAAGTGTTCCCTCTGCAGTCTGCAGCAGGATGCTTACAGTAGTGTCTGTATGACTGTAGAGTGGACGGCCGGCCAAGGATTAATAGGAGTCTATCTGCCTCTCTTATTACTGGAGATCAGGATGCACTGCACACTTACACAGGGAGATAAAGTTAAGGATACACACAGATACAGTTCTTCCTCAGGCCTGATGGGCTATTATTTCTGCCTCATAACTTCAGAATTATTTTCCTCAAAAGGAATGTGCTCCTCGGATAATTAAAAAAATTCACAGACCAGATCCAATTTGAGATTATTCTGTATGAAGTATGTGTGTGTGAGGGAGAGTAACAAAAGAGTGTGTGTGTGTGTGTGTCTGTGTGTGTGTTTGTGTGTGTGTACAGTACCTCTGTGTGTGTGTGTGTGTGTATGTGTGTGTGTGTGTGTGTGTGTGTGTGTGTGTGTGTGTGTGTGCCTGCGTCACCTTAAGAGGCTACCTGGCACAGAGTCAACTTGGAATTATCTCCCCAAATGAGACAAGATAATAACAAAATAACCATTATTGCCAAATAGATCTTCAATCCTCCTACATTAGTTCTGCCTAGTGTCCCACTCTCCCTCTGGTAGAGGCAGAGGGTCAACGGGACAGTGAACATTATCTGCGCTGCTTGCAGGTAATATGGTTCTGAACTTCCCCACAACTTCTTTCCATACAGTACAACTGCACAGTATTTATGCCCTTATCTCAAACTGCTTTCCCAGTGTGACCAATATGTGTGGCCAAATCACCTCAGATGAACTATCAACCAAGTCAGAAATGTCATATTTAATTGATTTGGCTATGACGTTTTGTTACTTGGTCAAATTGCCCCCCGTCACTCCCATTGTTTCCCATTGTCTTTGTTAGCATTGTCTAAAGTGAGCTGAAGTTAGTAGTGGCTATTTAAATAACTCTGAACCATGGATGACAGTTCCTCCTGGCCCATGGACTACTTTCAGGGTAAAGAACCACTTTCAGGAGTACAAAAGGTGAACCTATGCCTTTAACTCCTGTAAAACCCATTCAGTGAAGCAGCTTTTTACCTCCTTGCCTCATTACCAATCAATGAACAGCCAATGTTCTGTAGCCAACATTCCTCTACTTCTATCATACCAACATTCCTCTACTTCCATCATACCACACAGCTCCCGTTCAAAGAACACTAACACAAAAGCCCCATGTCGCCGTACCACTTTAATTCCTGAAATATGATTTCAAATGAAATCCATTTTCTTTTTCTGTGAGCCTCTCTAGCACACATTAAGCATCCTTGGACCAGGCTAGGGTTTTTTTCTCCTCTGTTGGTTCTGATGCAGAAGAAGAAGAAGAAAAGAGAAATGACTGTGTCTGAGCCGCGACGTTGTGCCACCCTCCGACAGCACCGATTTCATCACCACCACCACCACCACCACCCCCCTCCAACTACCCACCGCCCCACACACCCTCCAAAAAAACAGTGCAGCGGAAAAAAAAAGAAAAAAAAAAGACAGAGAGAAATGAGAATCCTTTCTTTTCCATTTATACAACTGTGATAGCAAGTAAAAAGACAAAACATTATTTGAAGATAGAAGATACAAGGCCTGTGATAAGAGGGAGAGGGGGTGGCGGGGGGGGGCGGTAGGGCCGCGGAGGGCGCTGTGACTATTCCATCCTCCATGGTAACTTAAACAGCAGACAGAGGCCTTCACACTCCATGGCCCACTGCCGGCGTGCCAAGATTGACTGGGATTGTAATAATTCATAGAGTTTGGCCTTTTTTCGTTCTCTAGTCTAGTGGAGGTGAGGAACGGGCATTATGCCGTGATGAGATGGCCACCGCTGCGGAGGACCGGACCGAGGACCGCTCGCTAGGACGCTGGCAGCATGGTCAGTTCCAAGAGAGAGAGAGAGCGAGAGACAGAGAATGGAGCAGGGCAGCAATACACTCCCACCTGGACATCCATTACCCCCCCTCCCCCAGGGCCCTGTGGCCCGCTGACATTATGAATGTGTTTAGATACAGGGGGTCCGGCCGCTCCTTAGACTGCGTGACATTGGAAAAGCATGTTAGATTCACAGGCCTGGGGCCACAACTGTCAGTGTCCTTGACCCCGGTTAAAGAAGCCAGTTGCACAGCGATGGACAGGTGGTGCTGTACGAGGCTACGAATACTAAGCTCTCTGGGTAAGACAGATATGTGGTTACCTACACTATGTGACTTCAAAACAATGGACACTAGATGGAACTCTGCTTAATGTTAAGCAATTATCCGTAATGTGTGTTAGTTAAGACTGAATTTGCATTTACGTGCAAAAAGGGGAAATCTTCAGACACCCATAAGACTATATTTTCCTGGGCTGTTTTGAGCTAACGTCTACAGTCCTGAGTCTGACTAACCAATACGGATGACAGCTAGACCCTCAGATCCACTTTGTCTCCACACAAAACACACACACGCACACGCACCACACACACACACACACACACACACACACACACACACACACACACAACACACACACCACACATGCCTTCTCATCATTAGCCATTTCCCCCTGGATACTGATACCAAATAAGTAGCCTTTACAGTGGGCCATTAAAGTGTCATTTAGGCAACTGTGCGTGAAGAGCCTTCAGATAACGCTCAGAGCCCGATGCAGAACCAAGTTTCTGAATCATAGCCTCCTGCGGGGTGCTTAAATCACACTCGGCACTAAAGCATCCCGGGGTTTCATTAAAGAGGAAGTCACTCTGCAAGACAAATACTTTCAAAGTGAAGGGAGGGGAAAACATCAACAAAATGCAGCACAGGTTATGTTGGTTTAACTGGTGAGTGGGAGGAATAATTCAGTTATATCTTAATTGGATATTTGTAAATAAGCATTAACGTGCAACAATGAAGTAAGAAATTAATACCTTTCACTGGTTCCGAATGCTATTAGAATTTCCATATATGGTCAAATCTAATTGCTTTCTCTAGCCTATAGGATACATTGGCAAATGGTACGATATTCTGTACAACAATATGCTTTTAATTGTTAAAATGGCATTTCCATATTAATCCAAAAAGAACCGAGACCACTGGCTTTCACAGCATTCTGCCTGTTTTGTTATCTTTTCTGAATGCGAAAAATGATCCAGCACCCCTTCGACAGGTGAACGTGTGATACAGATTATGAATCGTGCTTCTGGGGCGTTGAATAAACTGTCTCTTACCGACACGATCGGAGCCTTGTTGTGGGCCCACTCTACATCTGTAAGAGCCATTCATTCACAGGAGCGCTCCACACTTTAAAAAAAAAAAAAAAAACTCTCCTGCCAATGCATTAAATACATCAGACGGAGGAGATAGCATCGTTTATAGGGCTCGTTCATGATGTGCTGCCTGTCGCCAAAGTAGCTGCTCCTTGAATAGCCCTCTCTCCACTCCAACCCTTTTTTTTTAAACACAGTAAATCAGCGCTTGAAAGAAATATATATTTTGGGGAAGATAACCCCATTTCCGGCAAGTATTCATTGAAATGATATAATAACTGACACGGAAAGGGGTAGACGGAGAGGAGAAAAAGGAACTAGATAAATATGGTATTTGCAAGTTCCTTTTGTTGAGCAGTCTTTTATAGCGAGAGGGGGAATTTAAACACCCAGAGAGGCAGAGTTAAATTGAATGCCAAAAACCCCTCTAAGCTTGTATGTCTAAAAAGAAATTCAATTAAATGGGATTTTAGTGTTCTGAATGCGCTGGAGTCCCCTCTCCGCAGATAAGGCCTCCACCGAGCTGAGACTACCTTTTATACGGGGGGAAATATCTGCTCCCTCTAAACGTGTAATCCCTGGCTCAAAGCACAATATGGACGGCTGAAATATCAATGCGGCCCTGGAACCAATTTTAACACGTCAAATCGACGGAGGAGGGGTTGGAGTTGGAAAGACTGACTTCCTCTGGCTTAGGAAGGAGGCCACACAAGATTTGGCGGCCCCCACTCTTGAAAAAGCCCCAGTGGTGTTCTCACAAAGGCTCCCCATCCCACTTCACTCACTGGCAGGAGCTCTATTGTGCCTCCGGGTGGCAACGGTTTCATTCCTCTTCCCCCGTTAAGCGTGTAAGCACCTCGCTCTAACTGTAACTACTACTGATCATCTATCTGAGCCTCTCAGGGACTCGAGGGGGCCATTGACGGTTGTTGAAGCCGTGCGGATGGAAATAAACAATTTAAGCATGAACTGCATCTGACATAAGTCTGGATGTAACTTATAGAGGAGTCTGTCACTCTGTAAGTCATCAATAGGGCCCAAAAATACACATTTTCAGAAATTAGAGGACGGGCTCAATGTAATCATCAAACCATTCCTCATTCCATGCATTACATTGAGCCTGTCCTCAGATTTTTACCTCCACCAGCCTCCCCAGCAGTATAGGAATAGCATAGTTTCATATCACGGTAGGCAGTCACTCAATTAACAAAGTGCACAGTATGTTAAAGGTACTTGAACAACAATTTAGCATTCATACTTCATATTACAAGAGACGTTTATTAGACCGTTCTAATAGCGGTTTTACCAGTGTCCTACAAGTTACTGAGAGTTTGTAGGTGTTTGAATAACATTGCTATCACCTACAGATGGTGACATGAACTTAGACAGCAAAGACAAAAATGAAATCTAAGAGAGACTGTAATTGCTTCGATAAAAAAGTTTATGGACAGTGTCCACCCTTTAACAGAGTAATAAAACTTAAAGGGTATTGTAAAATGGGATGTGTATGATAATGTCTGAGACTGTGTTTATAGAAGCAGATCAGCTCCTGTGTATGTAAAACGAAGCGCTAGAATAGAATATATAATATACATTATATATACACATATATAGATACATACATACATATATACATGTATATACTGTATACACACACACACACACATCCCTTTGATTAGAAAGAAAAAAGTAAAAGCTTGGACTCTAATCTCTTTTTACAAACATTTAATTTAAATCCGTTTGAGATCAGAGCGAAGTAAACAAGACCAAGTGCCTCCTAGCAGCCACAATGGAGAACCACTTTGCAGACCCTTAAATTATCCATTCCACATGAGTAATTGAATGTCTACGATTAGGGTTAATTAATTAATTACAGGGAGACACACACAATGAGCAACCATTAATGCGACTAAGCTGCCGGTGCAATGATTGGGTACATAAATGTTCAAGCCACATATATGAGGCGACTTGAGGCAATCTCCAATTATTAATTAAAACAAAATCTATGAAATTACTTGCTCCATTATGTACTTTAGGTCCTTCAATTTGCATTGTTGAGTGTTTCTTCACCTTTTCAGCCTGGCCAGATTAAAGTGCCTATTTGAAATCAATTTCTCTAATAATGATCTTAATGAGCTCATCAATTAGGCCTGCCATAATGGGATGTTTCTGTGTGCTTTCAGTTATCGCTTTAACTCTGGCACTAATTTCCATGCTTCATCTATCAAAGATGATTGGCTAATATTGTTTAGCTTCTGCTGAGGGTGATAGGGAGATCAGAGGGGCCGCACAGAGAAAGTCAGAACCTTGAGAGTCCACACCAAGAGGGGATAACAATGACAATTAGGAACTGGCTCATGACCGCAAAGTGTGTGTGTGTGTGTGTGTGTGTGTGTGTGCCTGCGTGCGCACGTGTATCGTGGTGGGCGGGGCTGGAGGAGGCAGGGTTACAGGCACCCTATTTGAAACTGCTTATGTAAATGAGTTGGATAATGCATTTCAACGTTTGGCCCTTATTTACATAAGTAAGCTGCTCAGTGGCCCGTTCCACATCAGGGATCCCATTATTCCCTCTCTTTCAGGGACGTTTATGAGCTTTGCCCTCTCTCCTGACCTCTCTCCATGCACTCCTGCTATAGCAGAGGCCTGGGACGGCAACACACACACACACACACACAGACAGACACACGCACAGACAGACACGCACACTCACACACTCACACATACATGCACGCACACGCACACACACACGCACACGCACACATACACATACACATACACATACACACGCACACTCACATGCACGCACACGCACACACACACACACACGCACACATACACATACACATACATGCACGCACACACACACACACACACACACACGCACACACAAGCACTCTTAGAGGAACTATAATGTAAGCGTTGGTTAACCACAGAAAATAGTCCCCCCCTTTTAAACAGCTCATTTATTTAACCTCTGGATCGGTGCAGCTCTCCAACATGGGTCCTCCAATCTGTTAAAACACACAAAGGAACAAGACAGAGTCAAGACCTCTGCCCTGTCAGCATCGCTAGAAGGAGTAGTGGTCAAACAATGCTTCGATCATTTAGATCATCAATCTCTTATTTTCTTGGCAGAATACCATCTGAACATGCAGAATACTATCTGAACATGCATTGCAAAGTCTTAAAATGAAGTTGCTCTTATTGTATACCTGTGTAGTAACACTAAATACTCCAGTGACATTGTAACAAAATTGTAGTCACATAACAAATGTGTAATAGACTGATCATGACAATGTTGGAGTTTGTTACTGCAGTGATTACAGTGTTATTAGTTAGTACAAGAGTAAGTTAATTTAACTTAAAGATGCTGAAATATGCATTGAAAGAGCTGAACAAACACTACATGGAACTGGAACTGCTAATAACTAAAGAGTATTTATCAGTCACAGTATGCATATGATTTATACTGTTAAAATTAATTGTGACATGTTGAAATGATTAATTAGTGTACAGCTACAGATGATTAATTGATTTATCAAATTTTTCAAAGGTATCATTTATAATATACCATGGTAAACGGCAAAACCGCAAACTCTGGGAGGGTGGGGAGAAAGGGGGGGTGACCATGGGTTAAATGATATTAATATGGTAGAACCTTCAATGTAAATGCTTAATTACTAAACGAGTACTGAAGTAATCCCCAAACAACGGCAGACACCAGACAAAAAAAAAACACAAAGCTCCATGAAATTTAGAACAAAAACAACCAATCAAAAATAACATTTATGTTTATTATGGTTTATGGGCATTTCACCAGATCTCCACACACCTTACAAAGAAAAAAAATTCTTACCACTGTATGAATACCATTTTAATTGTGAAACATGCAAAGTAATTGATTTATTCAACTTTAGCTTACAAAGCTTCAGGAAACCACCAACCTGACCATTGGTACATTGCCCCTGGTATTGTATAGGTCTAACTCAACACAAGTTGCAGATAAAACCTCTGTAATAAATATGATAATATCCTCCTCTTTCCCTCCTCGTTTTAGAAGTCAAATCGTCTGGTGTTTAGAAGTGTCAGAACAGGCCGTCAGAGCAATCCTCCGTTTTAAAAGAATATTGTGACCCAGCCGCCTGATATTGAGTTGGCAGAGAGAGTAGTAGGCTAGGAGTGCACTTTGGAGGGGATGAGTAGTAGGCTAGGAGTGCACTCTGGAGGGAATGAGAGTAGGAGACTAGGAGTGCACTCTGGAGGGAGTGAGAGTAGTAGGCTAGGAGTGCACTCTGGAGGGAGTGAGAGTAGTAGGCTAGGAGTGCACTCTGGAGGGAATGAGAGTAGGAGGCTAGGAGTGCACTCTGGAGGGAGTGAGAGTAGTAGGCTAGGAGTGCACTCTGGAGGGAGTGAGAGTAGTAGGCTAGGAGTGCACTCTGGAGGGAATGAGAGTAGGAGGCTAGGAGTGCACTCTGGAGGGAATGAGAGTAGTAGGCTAGGAGTGCACTCTGGAGGGAATGAGAGTAGCAGGCTAGGAGTGCACTCTGGAGGGAATGAGAGTAGGAGGCTAGGAGTGCACTCTGGAGGGAATGAGAGTAGGAGGCTAGGAGTGCACTCTGGAGGGAGTGAGAGTAGGAGGCTAGGAGTGCACTCTGGAGGGAAGGAGAGTAGGAGGCTAGGAGTGCACTCTGGAGGGAATGAGAGTAGCAGGCTAGGAGTGCACTCTGGAGGGAATGAGAGTAGCAGGCTAGGAGTGCACTCTGGAGGGAATGAGAGTAGCAGGCTAGGAGTGCACTCTGGAGGGAATGAGAGTAGCAGGCTAGGAGTGCACTCTGGAGGGAATGAGAGTAGCAGGCTAGGAGTGCACTCTGGAGGGAATGAGAGTAGCAGGCTAGGAGTGCACTCTGGAGGGAATGAGAGTAGCAGGCTAGGAGTGCACTCTGGAGGGAGGAGAGTAGCAGGCTAGGAGTGCACTCTGGAGGGAAGGAGAGTAGGAGGCTAGGAGTGCACTCTGGAGGGAACGAGGAGGAGAGGAGGCAGGCTGTACATCAGTGGGGCCGTAATGAAATGCAAAAATCACCTCGACTAACAATTGGAGGCCTGTGTAGCAGCTTAGCCTGTTGGTCCGAGGCTATTCGTCATAATCAGCAGCACTTTTCTCATTAGTAAAAAGCCATTACCATTCCACTTTATCAGCCAGCCTGCCGTTATCGCCCAGCCGGCAGCTATCCCAGCATGCAGTGGCAGGAGGGGCGGATGGCGGACGGGCGTACCGGTGCTTTAATAAGCCCAACTATTCCACAAACTCGGCGGTCAGGTGTCACTTAACACAGGAGTTAGTCACCTAGAGGAGCCTTCTCCCCGCTCCGCCCCACCCTGCTCGTTAACTCCTCCGCTGCCAGGAGTCGTTACCGCACGCACCAATCCTAATACGGCTCCACTTAGTCCTGCTGCTCTCCTGTGAGGGGGGCTACGGAAGGCAGCGTGGGAGCTGCGGGAGTCCAGTACGACGCCTTTGTTCTGCTGTCAAGAAGACCAATGAGGTTCAGCTACTGCCTTTAGGAGTGCGGTGCGTGAAAATGACCTCGTAGGTTCCCGCCGTGATCAAATCTGACACCATCTCATCAGTACGATGCTTTATTCATTTGGAGACCAACTGTGAGATTTTATCGCTGTTTTTTCGTTACCATTAGGCTCCCGAATTCAAAAAAGCATGGTTTCGGTCAGGCCTAATATTGAATTGACCAAACTTTTCATGAAATGACCAAGCTTGTGGAACTGTTACATGTATTAAGTCCAATCTCCAGATGTAAGTAATGAAATAAAAGCACTGCAATATGTCCAGATGACTGTGGGCCAGGCTGTTCTCACCACCCTTCTCTCCTCCATCCCTCCCTCTCTTTCTCTCTGAGTTCTTTCCCAAATGAAAGTCACTGCATTCAACAAAAAAAACTCACTAAACTTTCCAGCACTTTCAGAGGCTCAACTATATCATTTCTGACCATAGAGTTGTTTTCAAGTTTCAAGTTTATTGTTACGTCACATAAGTGTAGGAGAGTACAATTCTTAGGCTTCGGTTCCTGACATTGCAGCACAAGACAACAAGGCAATAGGCATAATTCAAGATAAAAGAGTTACAACAGTACAGCACATACATGTAAGTGATAAATAAGAAAGGGTACAATAAGGAGTATCCAGATAATTTGCAAACATTAAGGCACTAGGCATAATACAATGAAAAAGTGTCAATAGTACAGGACAAATAAGACAGGATACAATTAGCAGTACAACTAGTAAGTTGAGTAACAATGTTTTGTTTGATACAGGATATGACTATAGGGCTTTTCATACATTCTAATGTTGTGTTACTCCATCCCTGAAATTAATATCAATTAACCTTTATTTCGTTGAAAACATAAACCTCCCTTTGCCTGTGATTTTCAAGATACATATCGTTAGATTATCCATTCGTCAAGCTCGGTCAGTTCCATAAAACTTTGAAAAGACTTTCCATCTTTTAGCAAATGTGTTTGCATCATTAATAGTCTTTATATTTCCAGATCGTTTACCTCTTTGAGACATTCAAGGAAATGTTGAATTGAATCCCGTTTCCTCAACCTATTTAGTTGATTTTTTGCCTCATTTATCACTTTACTTTGTATGCACCAACATCCTTCTGCAGAAGGAAAATACATGACTGTCCATTACCCGTAAGGCTGAGAGCCAACACAATGGGAGGCAGGCAGAAGTTTGTGCCGAAGCGCCACGCTATATTACACCTTGGTTATGACACGTTCAGCCATGCACTTCAATGAGCAAAGGTCATTACCTCAGGCCTGCGGTGTGTCGGCACGTAATTAATACTGTAGCGTTAACATTTCAGCCGCTGCAGTACTGAGTGAGTTAATCACAAGGGCTACGGGCCTGAAATGGCTCTGCGCTTTACGAATGGCTCTCTCCTACCACTCTTAATCTGTATTTTACGAGTGAGAAGCTTTGCATTATGCAAATCGCTGGCTGGGAACAGGTGACATTTCTACAGTGAACACGAGCGACGGCCCGGCTTGGTCTGGGACGCTGATTTAGACATTAGTATCTGTCAGCGCAAGTCCCAGAGCCTTGATCTGCATAGCAAGATTTCTCATTTAATCTTCCCATTTTAAGGTGGGCTACAAGGAATGTATGTGTTCTGGGCCTCAGTGTGTGTGAGTGTGTGTGTGTGTGTGTGTGTGTGTGTGTGTGTGTGTGTGTGTGTGTGTGTGTGTGTGTCTGCATACACATAATCTTGAGGTTTCTGGAAGTTATTCTATATAAACTATGATTTCCAGACAGTCAGCACATTTCAGTAATACAGATACTATTATCAATAAAACATTTAGTATTTTCTGATGGTAAAGGCGTAAAATATGTACAGGAGGGTGGGTGGGTCCCTAAATAAACATTGTATGTCTCATATCTCACAAAGAGACAGTCCTTCTTGAGAGATACAAGGCTTAACATTAGCATGCCTCTTCTTTAAAAAAAAAGCTCTTGAATTCCACTCAATTCCACGTACTGTATATACCTCATCCACAAACAGTCCACAAATTACATTTTAGACATTTCTAATTTTTGCCTTTCTTATGTTGCAGTTTTTTCCCTATTTTGTGTATTTTTCTAACCTCCCCCAAAAAATTTTTTTTTATAAAGAGACAGATATTCAGGCATAAATGCATAAAGAAAGGCCACACCAGTGAAGTTCTTTTCTATGTGTGTCTTCAGGGATGTGTACAGGAATGCAGCTAGGCTGACAGCTCTAGGGGGGCTCTGCCCGGTTCCACCTTAAATGAGAAGCGTCAACCCAAGGTCCGCTGCCCCGGCCTAATGTTTGCTTCCAATAAAGAACAAATCAGCGCCAAACTTGACTCATCTTATCATGCAGTCAAAACTGATGATCAAAGAAGTCATAAAGATCCCATTTAATCTTCTATCTATCTATCACGCTGATGTCTTTATCCTCTTTGTGCAGCCGTAATATCAGCCTATTATGAAGGCAAAATAGATCTGGCGTGCATACAAGGCGAATGAAGTGCTCACTTTGATGTGACAGTGTGATCAGTGAAAGTGGTAATCTGCGGGAATAAAAAAAGATCTCAATTATTCCATAACAGTAATGTGGGGGAACAGCTCCGAGCACGCACATCTGCTCTCATATATGGTGACATGCACTGATAAAACATCCTTGCCAATTTACACTCTCTCTGCTTGACTAATCTCCAACAGCACTCATAACCTCTAATCACTCCATCAGCTGGGGGGGGAGTGAGTGTGAGAGCGAGAGAGAGAGAGAGAGGGAGAGAGGGAGAGAGGGAGAGAGGGAGAGAGGGAGAGAGGGAGAGAGAGAGAGAGAGAGAGAGAGAGAGAGAGAGAGAGAGAAAGTACTAAAGAAAGAAAAAGAGGTTCAATTGAGACCCAAATGAGTGGAAGATTGGGAGACTATCCGAAATTCAAATTGCATTTGTAAATGAGCCCAGCTCTTTTCTTCGGAGAGAATTATTCATTTTATGTGCTGGAATAAAATGAAACACAAAAGCCCATTCCAGCAGCAGCCCTGAGTGTGTTGCCTATGGAGCCCGGCCCTGGGAGACTTACTGCAGACACGGCTGATCGACTGTGGGCCCTATTACAGAGGGGGAGTATGCAAGGGCCCTTATTATTGTTTTACCTCATCTCTCTCCAGGCATAACAAAGGCTTTTCTCTCAACCCTCTACAACGCACGGAGGACAGCACTGAGGAAAATAAAACCCAAAAGCTTGGAAATACTGCCAGAGCAAACTGATACACAGATAATGGCAAACCCCATGCTTAAACGCAGAGGAAATATGACCTAGAACGCAATACAAAAAGGTAGAACATTATACTGTATTAGGTTTATGTTTAGTTTATTTCCTGCTCAAGCGCATCTATCAGAATGCCTTGTATTTGAGGGGTAAATAATGGAATGTGATTCCTGCATGGACACTGGGCCTCTGGGGAGGAGATTATAATATTACAACCGACGAGTGGATCAATAACGTGCCATAAACAACAGTGTTGGGCGATCACGGTGAAAGACCCAGAGTATTAATTAACGCCCGTTCATGATTGTCTGTCGTTTTTGGTAATTACTCTTTCAGCCCTGGGTTGGACCCTTCACACAACTATTATTGAGCCAATTATCATAAATTCATACGCCTCCCCCCCCTCCTCCCACCCCCCCCCCCCTCCTCCCTGTACCAATTAACAATATAGGGGGGCAATGCTGCATGTATTTTAAGTGTTATAATTAAGCCGGGCGCTTTTGTTAATTAGCCCGATCTGACTCTTTGCTTTTTATGCTACTCGTCTGCTCATTACTAGAGCCATTTAATTCAATTAGCACCTTAATTAGACGAACAGCCATGTTCTGATGTTGCCAGTCTTGTTGGAGGAGCGCGGTGTGATTAGCTAAGACAAACACGCCATGCAAATCACGGCTGAGTGTGTGGAGGGGCGCCAGAGCCCAGGGGCCCGGGGACCAGGGGGCGGTGGGGCTGCACCAGGGGGGGCATGGAGCCAATAATGAGCCATACACACACACACACACACACACACACACACACACACTGTATAATATGATACACGCTCAACAATGTCCTGGCGTACACACAAACTCACGGACACAGAAACAGACACACACACACACACACACACACACACACACATATACTGTTAATACAGTTTTTTGTGTATATATATATATATATATATATATATAAATACACAAAAACAGATCATACACGAACTCAACATAACTAGATGTTATGTTGCTTTTTGTGTCCCCATAAGCTAATATCTACCCTGCATTGCATTCCAAAGCCATTGCTTTGGGGCATGGAGAACAGGGGCGGGGACAGACACTTTCTCCCAATTGTGGGGTGCCGTTTGGTCTGTAGGAACACAGAGCGGAGAGAGAGAGAGTGACGTGGAAGATTAACACCATGGGATTGCAGGCAGAGCTGGTCTCCTCTCAGATCCCTGCCGGCCCAGATAAGAAAGCCCATTCGATGACATGGAGGGACAAACTCAATTAACTATAATAGAGAAGGGCCATTCCAGCGCTGCCATGACGGACGGGTACAGGGTTCACTTCTCTCTCAGAGATATTAAAGCGCGCTGAATGGATGGGAAACAAGCACCGGCGCTCCCGCGCGACAAGCCGAATCAAAGGCTATCGATGAGAAATATCCTAATCTGCGGATTAAATGCTGTCTGGGCACAGTTTAATTTGAGACGGAATACGAACCATCTCCACATCGGCGGAGGAGTTGCCCGCCTGTCAGAGACGGGACACACAGGCCGGCCGCTGCTGCTGGCACGATGCAGAGGGTTGCAGAAAAAATCTATGTTTTCTTTTTCTTTTCTTTTTTTTTTTAAGCATGAGCTTTGGCCCGCAATAATAAAGGAGTGGCCTATACAACTCCAGGGTGAGAAGATCATTTGTAACACACACACATTTAGAGGGTGACACACATCCTAAAAGGAACATCTCTTCAGTTAGCTAATATCGCAAATCAGCACATTAGAGTACCCCAGGACGGAATCTCTGTTTCGTAAGAAAAACAATAATGCTCAAAAGGTATCGTCTTAAAATCTAGCATGAAAAGGTGTTTTGGGTGGCTGTGGCTCAGCTGATAGAGCCGGCGTCTAATGATCGGAAGCTCTGAAGCTCGGCGGTTCGAACCCCGGCTGGCCACATGTCGAAGTGTCCTTGAGCGAGGCACTGAACCCTTAATTGCTCCAGGGTCGCCTTCTATGGCTCTGACCCCTTGCCTAGAGCATAAAATACATGTTGTTGTACTCTGTGCAATGACAAAGGTTGAATCTTCTTCTTCCTCTTTGAAAAGCAACTGAATGCAACCTTCAATCTATAATCTATCAGTCTGTAGTACACCATCTAAAATCCATACTCAGCCTTGCTATGTTAACAGTTTGCCATCTGGGACGGACTTTGTAGTGTACTGAGTTGTTGAGAGGGGAAAGTAGGCCCGGGGAGGCTGGTGGAGACGGAGGACGGCGGGCTCATTGTAATGTACTGGGCGCGTTTGATGCCATTCCTCATTCTGTTCCGTGCATTACAATGAACCCGTCCTCGCATTTCTACCTCCACCAGCCTCCGTTGCTAGAAGTCCGGTGTAGAAGGTAGAGGTAGAGGGTGAAGTAAAAGGTGAGGCTGAGTGACGGGTGCAGCCGGATGACAGAGGTGATGGGAGGACCTGCCTGAGACAGGCATTAGAGGTAATTTAGATTACAGCTCAGGTTTCATTTAAAATCTCTCACCAGATGAGAGAAGCAGCAACTCTATTTCAACATGGCCCTTCATTTAACATCCAGACCCTCTCTGGATCTGTTCTCACGGCCCAGGAAATATGTGACAGCTTCCTCTGTTTAATTACAGACTGAATGAATAATACTGCATACCGCTCACTCTATACAGCTATTCTGTTTTGGCTTAGGGGTAAGACAATGGGACCTACTCAAAGCAGTGGCAGTTTGAATCAGTCTTTGTACTGCATCGACATTATGGTGGACGCTGAGCCTTAATGAAAGCTCTCAAATACAAATGCTTACAGTAATACTGTACATGCAGAAAGCCAGTCTAAATGTCAGTAGGCTATGACAAAAAGAACTGTTACTATGAAGAACCCTCACTTCTGAGTCATGTCGCCTTTCTCTCTAAAAAAACAGATCCGTTGCGCCTCTCTCCAAACGTTGGCGACCACTTTGTGCCTTGATGGCTGTAAGAATCTTCCCTTCCACAGTTTAAATAAAGCCCCACAGCCTGTCTCCACATTAGGACTATTATTTCCCTCTGCAAGGTAAGCCATCTGGCTGCTAACTGGTTGTGAAATTTCTCACATTAATTAATTAGTGTAATAGTCAAGTTAATGAGGAGTTGTAAATGGCCACTTGGATCTCTTTTTTAAAATGCTTGAATTAGGTCTCTCATTGCCATGATGGTCGTCTTCTAGGTACTTTTAATGCGAGTCAGGAAGTCACAGTTAAAGAAATTATCCCGGATAATATTCAGGTAAGGGGGAATTGGACTTGGACCAGTACTGATTGGATACCATTGTGCACTAAGTGCTCTTCACGACAGATTACGCACACTAAGCATACTATAGAACAGAGCAAACAATGTAAAACAGACTCCACACACGATTGAACACCAGAGAACAGACTACTGTACCGGTACATAGACAACAGTTCATAACTGGGTAATCACACAGCCAAGTACAATCCACGAGAATAAGCTAATCCTGCATTCAACAAACTAAACACGTAAACTAGACACAAAACAACAAATCAAAAGACATTGTGGAGCTGACAACAAACTGAAGAAATATTGACAGGAGGTTAACATAACACATACACAGAAAGGGACATACCTACTAGCCTACTGAAGAACAGAAAATAATTCTGGGGTATTCAAATTGTTCAAGCCTGTCGACACCCGGCATTCACGCCATGTTATGAGACACATGTTCAATGTGATCATGTTGATCGTGTTCCTTCCTCAGTGAAGTGGGCTGTTTGTTGTCAGAGCACTTCTTGCTGGTGTCCTTTATTGACATGAGGGACCAGGACCAGCAGAGAAAACAGCGGTCAGAGACAACAATGGGGGCCGACGGGCCCCCCCCCAATGACCCAGAGGCCTCCCCAAACAAACCAGCCCCATTACTGACACCCCCCAACGGGGTGATTAGAAAAAAAGAAAGAGAAGGAGAGGGAAAAAACAGACTGTCAAAACGCCTAAACAATAGAGTAGGCTTGTAAGTATCCTGCTTGTATCAGCTGATAAATGGGCGGCTCTTTAAGGAACTTATCTCTTTAGCTCTCGCAGCATGAGGAATGGCATCATTTGTACTGTTTGCCTGGCTGGACGAGTCAAGCTGGATCCATTTAAAAGATAGTGAGATACTGTCGACAGCAATAGACAGGGTAATTGTAGAGCCACTACTGTGGTATAAATTACATCACTCCGAATGGCAGAGAGGGCCCGCAGAGAGCAAAAACATTCTGACAATTCACTCCTCCCCGCTGCCCCCGAGCCCGCTTATCACCGCTCAGCAGAGGAAAAAAAGAGGCAGGTGAAAAAAATTAAGTATTGATCAAATTAACAGTTTTTAACAATCCCCTTTAAGGGCGGGTGTGTAGGGGGGGAGAGGAGATGGGGACAATTAAATTCCAGGGACAATATGAGGCGCAGGATAACACTTGACCTCCAGAAACGAAGCCGTACTGGGATCAGCATATCACGGTTCAAATCTAATACAGAAGATGTAGCGTAGAGAGGTTAGCGAAGAGTAAATTAACTAAATACAGTATGACCACAAGAGTTTTTTTTCTTTTTCTACAGGACTATGATTGAATGGCACAATTGGGCATTTTCTACTGAATGTTATGTATTGACGTGCATTCGTCAATAAGCATCCATTTAGGTGCTAATTGCTACTGTCTCCATGAACAGACAATCATTAGGGTTTAATTCAGTTTAAGACTAAACTGCTTAAATGTTTTGAGCCAAATGCATCTAACATGTATGTAGCACTTGTGTTCAAAAAGACATTTAGTAACAATTTCTATTCTAATGAGAAGAAACATGTTTTGTAGAATGTGAGTAAAACAAATACTTTATTTACTTCCAGAGACCGTCGTCAGAGGCTTCTGCTAATGCTCAGCTCATCCAGACTTGACAAATATCAAACAGATTCCCACTTGTGTCTGACCTCAGTGGGGGGGGGGGGAAGACACATGAAACTTATTAGGTTATTATTTTTCCGCCCCATAAAATATGAATAAGTTAAACCTTGCAATTAATAATCAAACCATAAATCTGAATATTCCCCCTGTATTTTTTCAAACATGAATTGATGTTTCGGCCGCTGCGTTTCCAGACATTCTTCACTTGAATGAGGAATATGATATTGCCATCTTGGAAAAACCGTTCCCCCGCCATTGTTCCGGAAAGGGGACTATACTGTGGGAGTGCGACGGAGCAGAGGCGGATTTGTTTTCTGCATGGCGGTTTTATGCATCACCGGCTTGATCTCAATTTACATGTGTGTTCTGGGTTATGGCTGTGGTCATTTAGGTGAGGTAGTTAAATCAATGGAATACAGTGTAACCTTCCCAGCTAAGACAAGGCAGGCATTATGAGGCATCAGAGCCACCCTCCCGGCCATATAAGAGATCCTCCATTCATTACTACAGTCGTTTGTCATGACCTTGCTGCTATCCCAAGGGAGGCTGGTGGAGGTAGAAATCGGAGGACTGGGCTCATTGTAATGCATGGTATGGAATGCATTACATTGAGCCCGTCCTCCGATTTCTACCTCCACCAGCCTCCGCTGTGCTATCCTATATCCGCTATACTAGCAGCAACACGTTAGGTGGGGATACATCATGTTGTTGGGTATACGTTATACAACTATATCTGACCACAGACAGTACAAATACATTAGTCTAACGATGTTTTTCTCCAGAGATATGGTTTAAGAAAAAGCGGCCGGCATTGAGGTACTGGAAATGTAAATGTTTTTGGCACATAGAAATATAGATCTCATGCCAGCATTGTAATTGGTTCAATAGGTGATACTACATTGACTTTATTACTTAGGAAATGTTCTAATACTGCAGTATGTGCGAGCCAAAAGTACTACTTCACAGATCACTTTCAATCCAGAGACAAAATCTACAAAGCTAAGCTTGTTTTCGTTTACAGGCACCCCCAAACCGTTGACAACGTGGGGGCAGCGACACTTAATATCCCATAGCAGTTCCTCTATGCTTCTGTGAACCAGACATTTCTCACAACAGGTTTTTTCCAAAGCCTACGGTATCTTTTCCAGATAGAAACGCTTCTTCTTTACTGCATAATGTCCTCTAAAAACCCCAGATCTATGTTGCAGGAGGTCTATCTCTCTGGCTTGGCCTGGAAAGGTTTAATTCCCAGACACCTTATAGTGATGGCTTCAATTTCCAGGGGCTTTTGATAAAATCGCCCAGTCTCTTGTGTAGTGGGATTGAGTACCTGTGCGATGGAGGCAGTTTAATGAAGTGCCATAGTCTCACCACCCGTTGCTTGACATACTGTAACCTCCGTCACAACAGTAATAAATGCCCTGTGATAAATGTGGTGGCAGCAATAATAAAATATATAGTTGTAATTGAGTTAATATGATTTAAAATACTAACTATTTATTATCCTGTGCTGGGCTGTTGTATGACTTATTCAGGTGAGCTGCAGAGAGTACAAGGTATCTATGTTTTATTGTTTTGCTCTTGTGGACGCCTCAGACATTTTGGTTTGCCAGAGGACAAGGCCGTCTTTCAGGGAGCAAAGTGATGGATCCATTAGATGACGCCGCTGAGAATATAGGAGATGACATCTAAATCAAAACACATGCTGCCGGCTCCATCTGTTATGGTGTATACAGCGTTGTATCAACCACTGTGGAAAGTATCTAAATGATCGTATTTACTGCCATATATTTAACACCCATAGAGATAGTTCCATACCCCCAACCCCCCCACCCCCCCACCCCCACTCCGCAAGTCCAAAACATTATGAAATATCACTTACAATCAATAATTATACGGTACATGACAGTCAAATATCCATTGTTTATGTCCTAAAGGAGGAGGGATATGAGAGCTGATAATGTAAAAAGTAGGTTCTAATTGTTAGTGTAGCAGCACACAATTAAAAGGAGCATATTTAGGCTACAGGCATACAGAATGACGAACGGAAAATACGTTTGTATGGTTCACAGAGGTAGAAAAAAAAATGGTATGCATCAAATAAAACGTTATCAATATTGCCATTGTTTCAAAGGCTATTTTTCATTGGCGACAGACCCTTGACCCTGGAGGTCTGCCTTCAGTTAAGGGCTTCAGAGGGACGGCCCACTGATGGATCCTGACAGCTCGGGGGAATCACTTTCCCGTTGTAAAACCCAGTCAATCGGCCTCCTAACACCCCTATAGCTTCTGCTTTATTCTGGAAGGTGGCAGATTACTATTACTGGTGGAGCGGACTTTGGTGGAGTCGCCGTTATAAGTATATCACACAGGTCACATCATTCCCTAGAGGTTGATGACTCTGTTATATCTCCATCACACTTCACTCTGCCCTGGGCAGTATGGGCTCAACACCAGAGGGCAAGGGGCCTGGGCTGGTTCAGCGGTGATGGACCCCGGCTAAGGGGACAGGGCATCAGTAGGTGTTTCCATAGGCGATGGCTCTATTAGGGACAGCTGCTACTGACAGCATGGGCCTACGCTGCTGCTTGTTTTGGTCATTGGTCTTCACCTGGGTTTTTCGCTGTAGGCTAAGGTTACTCTAAGTTACTCTGATCTAGAGGGTTGCGGTAACGGTGTCATGGAGCTGGAAGCCTATTTGTCTTCACAATAATCCGGTCTATATCCTCCTTCACAGAAGCTCCAGTCTAAAGCTTTTCTTCATATATGACCCAATCTGTGCTTGGTCAAACATGTCTTCATTCAACATCATCATCATCATCATCATCATCATCATCTAACCCTTTCTAAACAGTATAGGAGTACTTCATTGTGTGAAGTATTGCTTCTTTGCATTAGCTGAAGGCATACGGCTCTGGATACACCCTGGATGCGAGACGTTGCTTTTGCATCAGATGATGTTTCTAATAAGGAAATATCATGCTTGCTAGACAGAAACCAGAAAGCTCTCTCCCAGCAACCTTTACAGTGCATACGTCCCCAAGTGACGCCAGCCGGGGGCCGGTGGACGGCTGCATTCATTTGTGCCGGGGAGCAAATAATCCTGACAACTTTATAAAGTGCCCGGGTGAAGGGGTTATTCACTTAGAGCGCCGGTCGGCTGTAATTTAAAACAACTAGCCCTCGGATCTGTGCAGGGGGCTTTTTTCAACCTCACTGGTCTCCCTCAGTGAAAGTTTTCAGCAGGACATTACACACAAGAGCAGGCAGCAGATTGTGTGAGATTACGACAACATCCTGGAGCGGCCCCTGCTCTGTAATATCTCTATGTTTGCAGTCATGGCCTGTCACCCCCGCTGACCAGTGGGGACGTCCGGTGAGGGCGCCCGTGTTCCTCCATCAACCTCAAGTGTTATTAAATACTGACCTCCATAAAAAAAAAAGTACAATGTAATGATGTCTTAAACAAACGCAATTTATCATCCTCTTGGCGTTGTGACATGACTTTACCCTCCCCTGCAACCAGCCAAGCAAGTGCAGCTCAGCTGGTTGGAGTGCCAGCTCCGGCCCCCAAAGACGCTCCGTTTGGTCCACAAGAGTGGAAATCTAACTCCGTAAGAAACATGGGTCTCTGCGTTCAACTGTGATTGGTTCAGAAGTCACAGACTACCTTTTACATTGCATTTACAAGTCTCTTCCCTTTACCCCAGATTTGTTACCCATTTATTTACCCATATGGGGAAAAAAACTGTAACAAACTGTATATGGCAAGACCATGAGGGGTCAATCCTACCAGAAACCTCGACACTGAAGCCTTTCTTGGTAATGCTCATTCTTGATAAGGTTTCAGCACTATGGACAGCTCCATACTGAACCCTATTAGGACTTTGGCATGGCTTATTTAGTGCTGCACTGTACAGCATTGACGTTAATGAGTTGCTGGGGCTAAATCAAAGACCAACACATGTAAAAGAGCTGGGTTTATAAAAACGTTAAACTGCCAACAGTGTCTGGCATGATGGCTTGCCATCTCTTAGTCACTACTGAAGCAGTATCGGCAATGCCTCAGGGAATCTTTTTTTTCTTTTTTATATATATAATATATATACACGTATATATGTTTTTGTTGCTCTAACAGTTGGATGTTAAGGTTGTGAAATGTTGTGTCTAGTGTATCAGTCATCAGTTAGCCAATAATGTATTGTGGGAGCACACAATCCTCTATTTCCCCCCATCAAGTTGGTCATTAAAGAAATGATGTGGCCTGGCTTGTGGATTTTTATGACAGCATTTTCAGAGTGTGGTGTAGTTCAATGCTAAACCAAAGTTCCTTGCCACTTCATCTTTGATGGGATGATTTTTCTATATAAACTATTGACTTGGCCTTTATTGATCCAGTAGAATGTATCACACAAATCATTTTGCACCAAATCGATAAAGAAATCTCCCGGAAAATTTATATTAAAAGACCTTTGTTTGCTTAACTGAGTTTAAGACAGGGCGTATTGAATGTTTAGCTGATTAATTGAATAAGTTTAAATTTGACCATGGCTAGTCCATTAAAGAAAGAATGCCTAAATCAAGTTCTGCCATTTATGATTGAAATGAGATTTTCAATGCAATGAGCAGGCAGTTAGATAAATCAGTTGTGAATTTTACAGTGTGCAATAAACGGGACATAATTCTTATGGATGCAAGGTCTCCTCATTTTAAGCTGCAGCACTTATGAATGTGCGTCTTCAATCTCTTCATAAGTAACTTCTCTTACTACAAGTTATGGAATACAGTGTTAATGCCAGAGAATTTTTCCTTTTACATTATTTTGCTGAAATATGTGTCCTTTTATGATATCAAATACACTGGTGATACTTCAAATCTCAATGATATATACAATTAATGTTCTTTTTTCCTTTGGGTTATTTTCACAATTGTTCTTTTATCAACAATTGTGAACATTTATTACTATAAATGTGTTTATAGGTTGTCAAACCAAGCCATAACTGCCATATTCAAACATCTTTTGAAAATAATCTATCATAGCCTTACCAGTGGTTTTAACACAGTGGACTTTCCAAGCATCATTTCTAATGAGCAATTAGCTTGGCATATGATAATTACTGACCAGAGGACCATGTAAAGATAAATTCTGTCCACTAATTGAATTGTCAATGGTGAGTCTACTCTGACCCAAGGCATATGGCCACACCGCCACACAGCAAACACAGAGCCTGCTGGCCTCGTTGACACTGAAGGGCAGACACTTCAAGGATGCAGCTTCTTTTTTTTTTATAACAATCAGTTGATCATTTCTGTTTAATTATGTGGGGGTGGATTTTGGAGTAGATAACACGTTGTTATCTGTAGGTGAGGAGGATAGAAAGGATATCAAAAGATAAAGTCCCATTCAAGATGCTTAGATTGCCACTGTTCAAATATTTTAATGATCTTTTGTTCTAAAAAAGAGAACGAAACAGCGAGATGTTAATGTTACTTAGAAGAAAATGAAAAGCGGAGAATGAGAGAGAGAGAGAGAGAGAGAGAGAGAGAGAGACGCACGCACAAAGGGCTGCCGTGTGACCTCATGTGTAAAGTGACCAACACACAGGGACACCGGCCTCCATACAGAGGAGCTGGGTGTAAATAATGAAGTGAAGGAGAGGGCAGGGTGAGGGGGAGAGGGGAGAGCTGGGAGGATCAGCCACGTTGCAGAAGTAATGACTCAAGGGGATTAAAAGATCACGCAAGTCAGAAGGTGTGCTAAGCGCAATAAAATGCAGAAATGATTCTGAAAGATATACCTGGCGGAGTGGTTGGGGAGTAATGGAGGAGGACGCTGTTGACTAGGCATCAATTACACACGGGCCGCGCGTAGGCCCCGGGAAACAGGCCGAGAGACAAACTTCGCTGTATCTGGGTAGCCTTCACTGTCATTACATGTACGCCTCAAGTGTTTCCCTCAGCCAATTCACTACTCCACAAATACCTCCAACCCTGAGGATGTCAATGGTGTGTCTTATGTCTATGATGGGATGTACATTCTCAACCAAAACTCTCAAAACCAGAGTCTGCCCCTGCAGGGGAGACTGGCTTATTGTATGTCAGGCTTATTGTAATGCATGGCATGGGACGAGGAATGGTGTTTGAAACACGTGTTTGATAAGATCCCTCATTCCAATGTGTTTGATACCGTTCCTCATTTCATTTCATGCATTACAATGAGTCCGTTCTCTGATTTCTACTTTCACCAGCCTCCCCTGTGTTACTCCTCCGACCAACACGACTGTATACCTCCATGAACACTGAACCTCCGTGGTTATACTGGTTGAACCCATAGATACAGATCAGGGGAGGCTGCTCAAGGTAGAAATCAGAGAACGGGCTCATTATAATGGATGGAACAGAACGAGGAATGGTATCACGTGGGAGGTATAGAAGTCTGAGCCTGTGCAGATTTCTACCTCCACCAGCCTCCCCTGATACAGATACAGTTCTATCCATTACATCTCTATGGTTGAGCCTGATAGGAGTACACAAGGGTATACTCAAGCATCATGGTGCCATTCACAAAAGTTGGATATGGAGAGAATCATATGGAAAATAGAGCAACGGTAGAGAGTCATGGGCAAGCATGAAAACCCCTATTACTTTATAACACAGCAGGAATTTTAAGAAACATTAGAGGAGAGGGAAGAGAGGGAGGGGGAAAACAACTCATGAAAGATCGGAACTCGAGATTGGCTGCTTAATTACGAGAGGATTTATTCAATCAGCTAGCTTGCCTCTTAATTAAAGGAACTAATTATGCTATCGAAAGACTTCCTCGCCGTGCCACCAAAAGTGGGTCGGCCAGCACACCGCCACCGCCCCCCCCCCCCAACCCCCCCCTGAACGGCGAAGGTGATGACCTTGCGATAACCTGTGTGTTCATCAGTCAAATTACTGTCCCCGGTAATGGTAATGCCAAAGCACTGGAACACTGGGGCCAGCTAATCTGTATTCAAATTACACGCCACCAAACAGTGAGGTGCTCTCCTGGGCTATAACTCAGCTGGGCTGTGAGCTGTAAGGAGAGAGCTTGCCGATCCCTTGGACCCACACCCCCCCTCACGCCCCCCCCTCCACCACCACATTATCATACATTTCCCAGGTGTACGACAGGACTACTGCAGGGAGCCTGATATTGAAAATATTAATCAAAGGCAACCCCACACCGGCTTAATGGTCAATTTGAATTAATTAATTGCCAGGGCGTGGGAAGGAGGGGACATTGATTGGTTGAGGCGAGGTGCAGTGCGGGACTGAGTTAAGGCCAAGGGTGAGCCTCTTGAATGGAGAGGTCAGCATCTCTTTTATTTTTAGCATGGGTCAGTCTGACCAGACAAAGGCCTCTCTAGAATGCTGTGGTACGGTATTTGACCCTCTTATTTAACGCCTTGAACCTACAAGTAATTGAAGGATAATATTTATGACTTTGGATACGGTCACCAAGTGAACTGAGAGATTATGGAAATAGTCACTATAAAATAGTAATGGCGTTCAGGTCTGCTTGGCTCAAGACCAGACAAAAAACGCAGGGAATTTGCAGTTGCTCACCAGCAGTTTATGGGTATCATGTTTATCACCATTTTGAGTTGTTCTTCAAACATTACTGATAGCACATTTCTTTATAACAGCAAAAAAACAAAGTTTAAAACTCTGCCAACAGTGACCTCTGGAAGGGCCAGTGTGTGTGTGCGTGTGCGTGTGTGTGTGTGTGTGTGTGTGTGTGTGTGTGTGTGTGTGTGTGCGTGTGTGTGTGTGTGTGTATTCAAATGTACAAATTGTACGTTAAACACCTGGTACACTAGATCCGAAGATTGACCTACCATAGTCATTGACCTATAAAAGCAAATGTAGTAGGGCTTTAGGAGAAAGGAAAATATGGACATTTCATTTCACATGTAACGAACCTCATTATGTTGCCTAATGTAGGTGAATCGACTTATGATTGTTTGGAGGGGGAAATGTCTTTGTAGTCCCATGTTATGCAACACTGTAGTCCTATGTATGTACCACGCACTTCTGGAATGTTTGATATCTCAATGTAGGAGGGATGGTTAACCTCATCTCCTGGCTATTGCGGAAGTGTCTGGGAACGAGATTAGAGGGACAGTCTTACCTGTTCTCCTGAGTTGACTTGAAGATGAACATTTAGCCTACCTTAACGGTGGGAGTCGCGTGGCAGGCAGGTGGGGCAGACAGGTGGAACACGCGGATATGGCGAGTTGCACGTGTCTATGGACTTGCTTAATGTACATGACTGGCTCGCTGCGGTTTCTCGGGTTTACCGGCTTCCAACATGACGGGTTGTGTTAGTATCGGTATGACCAGGGTTTCTCCTTGCACCAGTTTTGTTTGATGATGATGATGCTGTGCGTCGTCAGTCACGCGCTAGTCAACCTGATTGGCATAACTCACCCGCGCACAGGCCTTCGTAAATCTATCACGTGGTGCACTCAGGAGTTTACTAATAATGCATTTTCGTTGTTGACACAAACTTTTACTGCACAAACATTGCGGCTGCATTTTAGTAAATAGTAAATAAATACCTAATTATTATATGGTAAATACTCTATTTGGTTGGATATCAAAAGTCTACGTCTATGGCAGAATATTCCAAAGAACACAGAAAATACAATGCTGAACGATTCTTAATACCTCTCATCATCATAGCATTAACAGTGTGTACATTTAAGTCCTCAAAAGCTTTGCTTTCAATATGCTCACTACCAGGACTATAATATGGGATAGGCCTATAACCTAATCCATTTACAACTGGCATGTTGAGGTATTCTTAAATGTGTATAGGTCTTCTGTAGGTCTCCGCCGCCATCCTATGGACGATTAAATGATCGCACTCATTTAGCCTACCACCGCTTTTCTTTCTTCTACTAGTATTAAACAACCCTTCTCAGAGCAAGGCTACTACCATTTTACTATATAAATAATTTATTCAAAAAGTAATATACAACATGGCATGGCAGATAAAATATATGCATTTACAAATACATGAGTTTCTTTACACTTCAAATGCTATGAAGTGTGCAACCACTGCCCCAAAAAGTATCAATTTCTTCATAACTGATTTGATGCCTAATTGATTAAGTACCTCCCTCAAATCATCCTTTAATGGCTGGTTTACGTGAATTATGATCAACACACAGATAAACATTCAAGTTGACTAGCTCAAATGGACAAACTTCCTTGTAGAGCATATTTGGTCATTGCAATGAACAACATAATTAAAACGTAGTACAGTGATATCCTCTCCATTACTTAACCGGATAGCATAGCACTATCCAAGGCCTGTTTTAGCCAGTCAGCTAGCTATTAGAACATAATTCTAGATAACAATCAAGCACATATCTCTGCAACATATTTTTACCAACAGAAACAATACTGTAATTCATAAATATGACTAAAAAGAAAGTGCTGATGACAAGCATCTAAATAACCTGATTTGTCCTTTGACTGTATTGTTGTTGTTTTTTAAAGCATAGGCTATATGCAAAATATGCACATTGATAAACACAATATTTGGTATTTTGTTGTGGTAAAAAACAATCCTTAGAAACAAAGAAAATGTGCTGACTTTGTAAGTTTAGTAAAAAAACAAAACAACTTTATTCTCATCACAGTCACTAATCTGGCTCTGACAGGTTCTAATGCAGTCCCAGGACTAAAATGTCCTAGCCAGAAACCGGTCAATGCACTGAATGCATCATTTACGGCTTCATCTACGCCCAAAATGGCTGCCGGATGACCAGCTTCAAAGTTTCCACTCCAAGAGGCCAGGCAGGTCTGCCAGTGTCTCTTCTAAAGGTGGTGTACGGATATGGATGGGTCATTGAGAAGGTAACGATCAGGGCTCTGACTTGGTCAGGCACTGCAGACCGGGGATCTTCCAGCGAGCACCATTGTGGATACGGAGGTCCAGCCACTCCTGTTGAGCCACAGCCAGGTAGGACTCTGGTGGGGTGGTGAACAGCAGCCCAGGGGTCATTGAACCCTCTGCCTGGATCTGGACCTGCTGGCACACTGCCTGGATGTCCATGCTGTCCAGGTTGTTTAGCCTGGCCCCCGCCTGGTCCACCACATTGACACTGATTGGACCTGGTGGTGAATAACAAGAGGGAGACAAAAATTAGACTGAAAACAAGAGAAATAGGCAGGCAACAAGTACCACAGAGTTGTCAATAATGTCTCATCCCCTTACCAGAAATGTATCAATTGAAAAACTTTTATGGTAATTTTAACAGTGAGAGCTGTATTCCTGAGTTGGAATATCAACCTTTTCAAGTTTCTTATTCTTTAAGCCTATCTTTTTATGAGCCTAGCTAAGCATTTAGCTAATTTTGAATTTAGCATCTCTGGATGGTGTGTTTACATGGCGCCCCCCGGTGGGCACTCACAGCATCGTCGGAAGCGATCCCAACCTCGCAAGGGCATGTAGGGCTTGGCCCTGGGCTGCTGCAGCAGACACACAATGGCGCTGTCCACCTGGTGGAAGACCCGGAGGGACAGCAGCCGCTGGTGGATCTCCTCTGAAAGGCTGTACTCCTCCGAGCGAATCAGGTCCCGGATCAGGTCGAAGTCCTGCTTCAGCTGCAGAGCCCCCTGGATACTGCAGAGAGTGGAAATAACAGAGGGGTTGGTGTGGGTGTGTGTGTGTGTGTGTGTGTGTGTGTGTGTGTGTGTGTGTGTGTGTGTGTGTGTGTGTGTGTGTGTGTGTGAGAGTGAGTGAGTGAGTGAGTGAGTGAGTGAGTGAATTATGTATGCACACATCACTCCCCTTTGTAATGCTAGGTTGGATTAGAAGAGAAGCAAAGAGAAGCGAAGAGAAGCGATACCTGAACTTGATCTTCTGTTTTAGGATGTGCTCCATCCAGGCCTCCATGAAGGCAGTCATGGCCTCAGTCAGAGCCGGGACACGGGCCTCTTCAGGCAGGGACTGCACCCCCTCCAGCACCTGGACAATCACACTCTGAGCTGCCGAGGCTGCATAATCACTGGGGTTGCCGGGATACACTACAGATACGACACACACATACAGAAAATGTTAACAAAACCTACAGTGCATAACTCATGACGGGAACATCATTTTCAGTTACAGTGACACAAACAAGTACGCTCTGCCGTCTCTTTACTTACCTGTTTTGTAGTTCACTTTCCAGTGCTTTGCAGAGGGCATAGTCTGCTCAAAGATCTCCACAGACATCTTCTTACAGTCCATGGAGAATATTTGCAGCACCCGTTCAGAGAAGACCTGCAATACAGCACAGAGATAATAGAGTAGAGTCATGAACTCCAATGGATCTTATTAGATGGCAGGTGGAACATTCAGCATGATTGTTTCTCACTTGTAGTTCGGTGACTCCCTGAGTGAGTTGCGCCACCTGCTGCTTTAGGAGGACATGATGATGATGATGATGATGGTCTCCATCCCCACTCACGGTCTCGATCTGCGCCAGTAGCCTCTCCACTGACGCTTTTAGCACCTTCAAAGCCCAGTGACGGGACAGGAGGAAGATGTGAAGTGTGTGTGTTAGAAGAGTGGTGAGACCAGGAATCGATTGCACATAGACATTGAGTATATATGCTGCTGAAGGCTGCGGAGCTAACTGCTCATAAATTCGCTCTGAGAGTGCCGGAGCACACACTGGGTTCAACGTCATAGAGCGATCAAGTAATCTGATTGGACAATAGGCATTCCATGAGTGCTGATCAGATTTCCAGAGTGTTGCTCAGATTTCCAGAGAATATTTACGAACGTAGCCAATGTATAGGACTCCTCAAAAGTGAACCGAAGCCTAGCCTCACCTTGAGGTCCCCCTGGGTGACGAGCAGGAACTTGTTGAGGGACCAGGAGGAGAGGAACTGGTAGGCCTTACTCATGACCCAGACGGTGGAGGTCTGGACAGAGGCTACCGCCCTGCTCAGCGAACCCAGGTGAAGAGATGCTCTGGTCCCAACCTTACTGGCACCTGAGGAGAAAATACAGGCAAGATTAACACTGAAGTCTGGTGAGAAAATACAGGCAAGATTAACACTGAAGTCTGGTGAGAAAATACAGGGAAGATTAACACTGAAGTCTGGTGATCCAGTAGGTTTAGAAGTTAGAAAGAGAAGGGGTTGGCCCAGGGATACTAACCTGGTGCTCTGGCCAACGCCTATAACTATCATTGTAGATAATCACTAACAGTGAACAAGGCATCTGGGAAAACTGAACTATAGAGTTTGCAGACTGACCAAGGGTAAAGTGTAGTGACGTGGAGATATGGAGGTGGGTTAGGTTTCCAGTGGAAACAGCAGGTATGAGGTAGGTTATAGGTCTGGTTACCTTGGGCCAGGTTGGCTGAGTTCTGAAGACACTGAAGCACTGTGAGGAGAGGAGGGGAGAGCTGGAGGAGTCGCTCCGTGGTGGAGGTCATCACCAGGCGGTTCTCACGCTCCGCACCAGGAAGACATTTATCCTTCAGGCCAGAGCCCAGTGACACACACATAACTGCAACGGATGGTGACATATTGTTTAAATACAGGATAAATAAAAGAGGAGATAGTACTTTTTGCAAGCAGCAGTCAACGTTATTATAATTAGTCATACACTACTTCACACAGGTAGTAAATTATTATAAATATGACATTGTATTTGCTATATGTTTGTATTATGAATTCCAATCTGTGACTGTTGCAGACTGTAAACTGACCGTCATCCCAGTGCCTGAAGGCTGTGTTGGCCAGGAGCTGTACACAGAAGTCATCAACTACACCTCTACATTCCTCAGGGATGAGCTCTGCAAGACATTCAATAATTATTCATTCATTTTTGTCTCCTGTTTTTTTTTACATTTGTATTTAACCAGGTAGATTGAGCTCAAAGACCTCAACCTGGCCACTTTGCACTTTGCCAATCCCTGCTGGCATCTAAGCTGTATTGTAAATGTCCAATGTTGCTTTTTTTTATTGTATGTCTTAATGTTGTAAACCTGTCTATGTATTATCCTATGCACTTCCTATGCTGTACTGAAAGCAAATACCACCAAGTTCAGTTATGTGGTAAATTGGCAATTAAAGAATATTTAATCCTAACTACAAAGGTCAAACCTGTCTTACCTGCTCTACAGGCATGGTTGAGCACCATTACAAGCTGGAGAACCATTTGGTCATTCCACTGGTTAACGCTTCCCAGAGGATCTGTCTGTGGTGGTAGGTGGAAGCGCTGGATGAGGGCTTTGCCAAACTCCTTCCACAGCAGGCCCCTATAATGACTAAATAGCTCCACACACGCCCCAGACTGGCTAACATCCAGCCACTGAACCGACTTGGGTCTTCTCAAGTCCTGCCTGGCCTCCTCAGTGGGCTGGGCCTCTCCTGAGTCACTGCCCCATGTTGGTGGGCAGTCCTCTGGGGTGCTGATCCGCTCCGGCCTGGGCCTGTTGGAGACGTGTGGAGCTAGCAGGTCTGTAGACGACGACAAGGCCTGGAAGAGGATGTCCAGAGACTTCCTGTCCTGAGGGATGAACGCTGCAAAGGGGAGGTCAGAGGACCAATGAGACGACCTTTCCAGCTTACTTTCACCTGCACTGGGCCCTGGGAGAGTCTCCAGTGTGGGCCTATCAGGACTGGGCTGTGAGAGGTGGAGAGGGGGGAGCAGGGGGAATAGCCGTTCTAGTTGCTCCCAGGTCGGGGCTGGGGCTCCTATGTGTGGAGCCTGGGAGTGGAGGTAGCGCTGTTGGGAAGCCCATTGGTGGAGCTGCTCTGCCGCCATCTGCCCCCTGTGCTCGGCCAGGATCCTCATCAGCTCAACTCCAGGGAAGGGTGCAGGTCGGCACCTCCTCATGGCGCTAGGCCTGCCTGTCAGTACAGCCCAGTCGGACAGTAGCAGGGCGGGGGTTTTCCACAGGTGTTGAAATCTCTGCTCGTCCAGCACCTGGTTGAAGACCTCAGCACCCGCCAGCAGGTCCTCTAAGGCATCTCTAGGCACCCTAGCTAGCTGGGCTGAGGCTAGAGTGGAGAGGGCTGCGTAGAGACAGCGCTCCATCTGAACCAGAGCCTGCAGGCCCAGCAGTCTCAGTGTCCGCTGCATGACAGCCAAGGTCTCCGTTCTCTGGAACAGAACCGTCCGCAGGTAAACATCGGACCGGGCTTTGGCACAAAGCGCATCCCAATGGCTTACATGGATTTGTAGCTCTTGGCACAGGCCCCCCATCCCAAAGCTCCAGGCAGAGTTAGGTGGCTCCAACACCCGACTCCTGTCAGAGAGCGTGCCTAGCTCCGTCTCCAGCAGGCTTGTCAGTTTGGAAACGTACACAGTGGCGACTGTGGTGCGCCGGGTATACTCATGGAGGAAGAGGAGCTGAGCCCGCTGCTCTAACAGGTGCTGCAGCTGTACATAATGCTGGCTGAGGGAGGCAGCCGGGGGGTGGTGGTAAACACCGCCCTCCATAGAGAAGCCTCTCACGCAGCCCTGCGGCCGGCACATACGTGGTCCCCGCACCACCTGACACTGTGGACTCAGCCTAAGCATGCTCTGCTCCAGCCGCTGCAGCCTCCTGGAGGACCGAGAGGTCAGGTTCTGGTACGCCACAAACGTACCCTGGTCCTCAAAGTCCTCATCGCTTTTCTGCCTCTTCAGCCACTTGAGGCTGGGGTTGAAGCGTGTCCTCAGTAGCGCCTCCGCCTTCTGCAGAGACTTGGTGAAGGAGCTCTGGGACCAGGAAGCTAAAGGGAACATGGGTAAATAGCATTGTAATCCATATAAACATTTGCTTTTTTACTACGTAGCTTATGTGTTAACTAGCAATACGTGACAGCCGCTGGTGAAACCGGGAACATGTCGGCAACCTATCAAAACGTTCACTTTTATTCTGAAAAATGTAAATACATTTCAACGTTGTTGAAAATCAATGACACACTCGCTAGTCAAGCCAAAACATTGCAATGCAATGGATTTGGTGAATAATCCCCACTACTCTACACTAACTAGGTAGTAGTGGGGATTACTCACCGAATCCATTGCAATATTTTGGCTGGACTAGTGAGTGTGCCATTGATTTTCAACAACGTTGAAATGTATTTACATTTTTCAGAAAATGCTGTCACAAGCAAATAACAAAGGGGGATTAAGAAGTAGCACATATCATACCATCAAGTTTGTCCTTTGAGAGGAGGTCCTCATACAATGCTTCTGACGAAGCATTTGGTCTATTCTGAAATAGGATGGTTCAGATTTTTTTAAATATATACATCATAACCGAGTCAAGATTGATCATTTTCATGTTGACTGCAAAACACTAAGGCCTACTGTATGTTTAGCTGATGGTGCTTTAGAGTTATGAACCTGGTGAGGGTCGCTGAAACTGACCTGTTCTTCTTCAGCAGTTTGAAGTTCAGTGTTTTCATTCAAAGGTGATGTCTGTGCTTTATCTGTATAGATACAAAATGTAGTATCAAACCTAAAATTCTATAGGTTTCCCCCAAGAAATGTAATACAGTGGTTTTTGCAAAGGACAAGTTGTAGTATATAATTAAGTGTTGGAAATTCACTACTAATGTCAAGGTAGTTTGATTGTGAGCCCATAGTTTGTTACCTGTAGCCTGGACAGACCCTCCCTGCCCATCTGTAACCAATGCAGGCCCATTCTTCTGGGTCTCCTGAGGGTTGCAGGAACTCTGAGCCATGCGCAAACACCAGGGACACACTCAAAGACTTCTCTTCCAAAATGTTTCACATGGCTGTTGAAAATAAAACGCAATAGTAGCTTACTCATCAAACAGCTATTGGTGACTGTGTATGACAATACAATGGAAACCCCCGTCATTTGAACCTCATGTCAAACACATGACCTAAACTGTCTTTTTCGACCTCAGGAATGTTGCCTGTCTACGACCCTCCCTATCCTCCAGAGATGCAGAGATCCTCATCCATGCATTTGTTAACTCCAGGCTGGGCTACTACAACAGTGTTGTATTTGGGGCCACCAACAGAGTGTTCAACGGACTCCAAAATGTTAATAACAGCACACTAGAACCCACTACTGAGACCACACCACTCCAGTCCTCCAAAACCTCCACTGGCTCCCAGTCCGACTTAGGGTCGGGTTAGGTTAAGATTCTCCTCACCACCTACACAGCTCTCAACAACATTGCAAACTCTGTCCTCCTCCAGCACATCCCTTCCTGCAGTCTCCGGTCAGCTGATGCCAACCTCCTTGTCCCCATCATCAGGACTGAACACCAACCTCCTTGTCCCCATCATCAGGACTAAACACCGGACCTGGGGGACCAGGCTCCTTGGAACACTCTCCCAAACCACTTTTGTTTTATTTTTTTAACTGACTTTTGTATTACTTTGTATTTGTCTTTATCTAAAAGCACTATACAAAATAAATGCATTATTATTATTATTATTATTGTTATTATTATTAATTACCATTTTAGGTCTTGGGTTTGTACAAGGTGGAATAACTGGAAACCTTGCAACATTGTTGGCTATTACTTTCTTGTGTGGTTGGTAAGTATTGTAATACCACCCTGCCCCTTGGCAAAACATGCATTTGGCGCACAGCAAAGAGGGATGACAACTTGAATTTATTCAGGAAGTCAAACCAGGCATAATGTAGCTGAACAGTTAATTAACTGAGAAAGGAACCGGGTATAAAAGGATTACGCACTAATCACGTCACACACGGCAGCATTTTAGCAATACTATCAGTATCAACACATATGAGGACCGCTGAACTGGAGTCTACGTTGTTGGTTTCATGATTACACTTGACTTGTAACATATCTAGGGAGGTCAGCATTAAGCTGTTAATAACAGTTAGATCAGTTAACTCTGGGGTCAACTAGCTTTACTTTGTTGATGTTGGTCTGTGACATCGTTATTAACACTAGATGTTTTCACAGAAAGCAAGTAGCATCTCTACTCAACAAACAGGGGTGAATTCAGGTTGTGCTAGCCTCAATGTGACGTACTACTTTTTACATAAGGATATCTGTAGACGTCAACAACATCCACATGTAAAAGGTATTAGTAGTCACAAATAGGGGCTACTAGCGAGCAAGGCATTTCAGATTCAGTCATAGCGGCTAGGTAGCTACCTATCCTACTACCTAAACAGGCGCTAGTTTAACGTTACCTGTGAAATCATCACATGATAATGTCCAAAGTAAGGAAACCCATGGTCAAGTCTTCTTGAAGACACGTCCCGTCAGCCAGCTAGTTGGCTAGCTGGTTAAATTGCCAACATTGTTTTTTGGGTGATCCATCATTCTCTTCTTGGCTAACTAATCTTTTTGTTCGGCTGTCAAGTTCTTGGTGAAATGTAGCATCCATTGCTAGCTATGTATGTAGAGGTCTTCATCGAATTTCAAGATCTCCCGCTACCTGATGGATGTCCATGCTTGGTCACACTTGCTGAGATTACTAGCTAACTGCAGTCAACTGTTATCGACGTATTATTAACCAAAACTATTTTGAGCTCTAATCCTTTTGTAGTGCTCACGAAAGAATCAGGCATGGTCCATTAATAGAACAGCTAGCAAGCTATCACAAGCTATCATGAGACTCACAGGCAGCCAATCAAAAGAGCGCGTCCCTTGTTGTCATGGTTAATAAGGGGCGGGGCGTCAGGTTGGATGTGTCGTCGCTGCACTCCTCAAACGAAGAGGATTCTAAAACCTGCTCACTGTCAAATAAATCAGGATTGCAAAATGTTGTAATGCTCACTCTACTCTATCCAAGTATCATGGTATGAAAGAGAGCTGGTTTTCAGATGATTCCCAACTACAACAAATGACTGGTGAGAATGACAAAACAAACAAAGTAGAATAAATTACAACATTACTATCATTCCAATCTATTTATTTATTTATTTCACAAGACATCTATAAAAATCCAATGTTGTCATCATAAGCCTGGCAAAAAAAAATACTATGAAAATATACAGTACAACATTGTATTCCAAAACAATTTAAAAACAAACTCCCCAAAAGTACTCAAATGAACTACATTTCAACACAATGTTTTCTTAAGGCCAATGCACACAGCGTGCGATTTCTGTTGCGCGTCAACATTCCATTTTGAAGTTTGAATGGAAGTCTATGAGAACATCGCATCTCAACACACACGGCCCCGAAAATTCGATTCCATTCATTTTGAGACAAATGTTAGCAAAATTTGACAGTGCGACAAAACTCGCACGCCGTGTGCTTTGTCCCATTCAAAATGAATGGAATTGAATTTTCGCCGTGCGATTAAAATCGGGGCCGTGTGTGTTGAGATGCGATGTTCTCATAGACTTCCATTCAAACTTCAAAATGGAATGTTGACGCGCAACAGAAATCGCACGCTGTGTGCAGAGCCCTTTACAAGGCATGAACAATTATAAAATGTGATTCAAGCATCCATTTAACAACTTTTAAGAATAATTCATTAACTATATACAGTTCAATTCAGTCACTGACTGATTTGGATTCAAAAGTATGAACAATTTGTCCTTGAAGTCATGTAATTAACTTTTGCAGAACATTATTACAGGACTTCAACAACCTTCTCCTGTCTAGTAGTCAGTTATGACAGTTATGCCATGTCAGGGTCCACTGATGGATCTGTTTTCATCATCTTGCTGGGGGTCCCTGAGCAAGAGTGCTACAACAAAGAAAAAATAATGCAAAATTATTTTAAGATAAATAGTTGAACTATGAAAAACATAACTACAATTAAATTACACTAGAACACCTTTGATCATAAACCAAAGCATTGAGGTATAGATAATGAACTGACCACTTGAGATGCAGACGTCTTGCTGACTGTAGAATTCTGTGCGTCTGAGTCTGTTTCAAAGTCCAGCTCAATGTCCATGACGTCATCGAAGGTGAGCTCCTCTCTAGACGAATGAATGAAATCGAGACAAATTGCATTTACTACATTTCTTGAATAGGTGCTGTGACAAACTAAATTATATGCTTTCATGGGAATTCAGCCAATTGCATTAGATGTGAACCCATCACTTCAAAGCATCTACAAATGAAGTTAGTGGAAACTACAAACATTTAAAGATGTAAATGCCAATATATGAAAGTGTCTTACATGGGCTGCAGGTCGCTGCTCTCCTGAGCAGGGGGGTCCCACGCATGAAGCTTCACCTTCCACAGCTTGATCTGCTGATCCCAGGAGCGCCTGCTGTACTTCTTAAGCTTGTTGGGAGTTCTGGGATGAACTCCTGACTGCCTCAGGTGTCTAAAGAAACGACAGACAGCAATGAGTTGAAGATTAACCTCTGCTGTAATTGTATGTAACATAAGATGATCAAATACATTATCCCCGGTCATAACTGCAGTTCGCATGAACAAAAGATGCTGAGGAATAATCAAAACAAACATCTTGAGTTATACAAGAGACCCACACTCAAAGTGTTACTCACTTGGGCACCTCCTTGACGTATCTGTCGTAAGCGAGTGTATTCTTGCCGTAGTTGATCTGCTTCTGTCTCCTCATCAGGACTCCCTCATCCATCTCCATCTCCCCTGGGACAGGGGAGGCTGATTCTCTGGATCCTTCACTGAGGAGGCAGGCCAAAAAACATTAGCGAAGGAATTAATTAATAAGTCTATGCATGTTAGATAAACATAGTGTACAAGATATCATTATAGTGTACAAGATAGCATTATAGTGTACAAGATATCATTAATCAAGCATACCTCCCAACAGAGGTCTTCCGCTCTCTTTGGCTAAACTCTGCTGCCAGTATCCTCCTCCTGTAACTAAAAGAAAAACAAATCTTAATTTAAATTATAAATTATATCATTTTATAGTGACAAAGTAGTGAAATGTTGTTAGTCAAGGCTAACCAAGGCACCTTGAATGCTGAAGTTTCCTCCAGGCCATTGGAGTAATAGCTTATACAGGGTTGCCACGCTTGCCTTGAAATAATTTTCCATACCACCTCTCGATTTTCCAGGTACCATGTTTTTGATATACAGTAAAGCCCGTTAAAAACTTTCCTCCCCCGCCCGTCCACCACACCGGCCCACCCCCACCCCTAGAGGACACCTGACTACTTACTTGATTTAAAAGACGTGCCGTCTAGATGTGCAGTCTAGTCTAGATGTGTGATCAGCTCTTAAATGTTTAGAGATTGTGGCTCATTGATAACATGACAATTCCAATGCATGGAATAATGCAAACAACTGAAGATGTGCACCATTTTATTAAACTGTACAAACTATATACACTGAACACTTTTGAGAGACTGAATTAGTGTTGCACGATATACCGGTACCAACGATATACCGCGGTGCCAAAATGTCACGGTGCCTACTATACCATAAGCTTTATACAACGGTACTACCGTGGAATACTATACTACCGTGTTGAACACGGTACCAGCGGGGCAACTCATAACACTTTCGGCTGCGTTCGTCAATTCGCTCCGAGAGCGCCGGAGCGCACACTGGGTGCAACGTCACAGAGCGACCGATTCGTTTGATTGGACGAGAGGCGTTCCGCGAGTGCGGGTCAGATTTCCAGAGCGAATTGACGAACGCAGCCTTTTTCGCGACTACCCATCGCGTTAGCTTTGTCGGCTAACAGGTTAGCAACCTCAAACGTTGTTCCTATGGTTCCTGCGAGCTCAGTGGGCATTAACTAGAAAATTAAAACCACTGAGTTTTCTTAAGTTGAGTTAAGTCTTGAGCTACAGTTTGGAAGTAGCCCTCTATTTTTTTGATATGCCAGTTTGCTTTTACTTTTCAAGTTCGTGAAAAAGACCCCACAGACGGACAGACATACAGACACAGAAAGACAGACAGACAGACAGACAGACAGACAGACAGACAGACACACACACACACACACACACACACACACACACACACACACACACACACACACACACCTACTTTGCTATACTCTTGCAAAAGGCCAGTTGGTCTGTTTGATGTTTCAAACTACTTATTAATAAACATGTTATTCACAAAAATATCGGTTTCAGTACTTTTACTTACCTGTAGAGTTACAGTGTAATGCATTAAATGCATGTTATTCATGCACCACTCATTAAGTTATTGTAACTTGTATAAATACATTGCATGTTCATAAAAATAAAAAGTGTTACAAAAGTGCCGCGGTATCGCGATACTACTCAGTATCGTGATACTTGGGCTGGTATAGTATCGCAGGGTAAAATATTGGTATCGTGACAACACTAGACTGAATAAGTCTTTTTTTATCATTATATTAACTGTGCTTGTCTTATGTCTTTGATCAGCTGCTCTTTGAAATAAGGAAACAAGCCCAAACATATCAGGTACGCCGATTTTGTTTTGCTACATGAAAAACGTTTGGCAATTTCACTGTCTGGGAACATCTGAGCAAAAGTGGCTGAGATATCAGAGTTGGAGTTGAAGGAGTAGTGTGACCTGACCATCTTGATTACCCTGCAAATCTCTGCTTCAAACACGGCTTGGCTCGAAAAAAAACGCTGACCTTGCTTGTGTTCCTGCACTTTTTCCCTGTTCACTAGTACTGGGCACCTGTAATGCTGTGCTTCCCTGACTGCCACTTTCCTCATCAACACTAGATGGTTCTGGGTTAGCTGGGCGGCTGCTTCCTTCTCCCGTTTCTTTTGTCATGAAATCTGTCATTCTTCTACTGCTCTGTCCAGCTCTCTTGGCATGGGCTTGTCCTTTTGCATGGCTCTTGAGGGATGAGACCCCCATGTTACTGATGTCAAAAGACTTGTGGCAAAACCTACAATATGCCTTGTGGACTTCTTGCCACTTCTTCTATCCAGTCCTTGAATTGGGGGTTTTGTTTCCAATCAGTGTTAAACTTGCCGCGTGTCATTGTCACTCACTCCTGTAATTGCATCACAGATTTGAAATTGTATATTAGGCTTACTGTAACGTTGAACTGGTAATACTGTTACTAGCCAAAACTTTAAAATGAAATCTAAAATAAATCATGAGAACAGAAAGCAAATTTTCTTTTGCATGTGGCGCGGGCTGTGAGGGAGTGAGCAACGTGGGGCAATTAGGTTATTCCACTAAGCATGTAGGGTAAACGTCCCTATTAAGCCCACCAAAACCTGTTTGCAGACATTTGTTATATATACTGCCACAATATAATTAAGAACGTTATAGATTAAATTAAACATGAATCTCTCATTTGAAGTTTTGATAATTCATTAATACCACTTTTTAATGTTGTTATTGTTTAATTTAAGGAAATATGTCCAAAGTCTGGCATGGGGTACCGAATGCACCCTTTAAGCCCATGTGTGTTCCAAATAAGCCCACTTCATGATTTATTGATAAATAAATAAAATATATTTTAAATGTAACAATACAAGTATACACTATTCAAATCTGTAATTTCTTACCTCTCAATAGCTATTTTCATTTTGCATGTACTCTTATACTGTGGCCTGTAAATGATATTTGAAATCTGATTGTCTTACAAGAACAACTGTCATGTAGCTAGGAAGCAGCCTCATTTGAATAAACATTACACAGCACAAAATGATCATGCCGTTTTTTTTACTTAAAATGTTACTTAGAAGTTACAACTGGGCTTATATGGTACGTGGGCTTAATAGGGACGTTTACCCTAACAAAAAAACTGAGTAAATCCGACGTTCTTACGCTGAGATATGACCGTTTTAACTCGTGCCCCCCCACTCGCGGATATCAGGAAGTATTAGCGCTAGCCCTATCGGCCGTTATCGTTACCGTTAGCAACACATTCCAAGCTAACTAGCTAGTAAGCACATCTGATGTTTGTTTGCAACAATGCACCATGTCAACCAACATTGATAAACCCAAATTCAGAACGGCCACAGACAGTTCAAAGACAGCTACTTACATTTGAGAATATTCGTTTTAGTCCCTGAAAAGTGTAGTGTAGTCTTGACAGGCAAATTGCACAATCATTGAGCAGAGGTGGACTGGCGCCTCTAGTGGCTGTCACATTACGTTACTTTCATCATCGTTACAGACCACATTGAATTTGAAATGTATAGTCCAGAGCAAGACATAGCCTATATACACAGATTGTAACCCAGCACAATAAATACAGTTACAAGCATGAACAAGATTTTTTAAAGCCTTTTGAATTTTCCAGGACAACACAAGAATTTCCATGTTAATTTTCAATTGTGCTCAGTTTCCATGCCTTTTCCAGGTATGGAACAGGGCTCAATAATTTCCATGTTTTCCCTGATTTCCAGGTAGCGTGGCAACCCTGTTATACTACTGATTCTCCACAATTAGTAACAAAGGGACTGCACTGACCGTTGCATATCATTGCGGACACTTGAGCACATCTCACTATTCTCCACTTCACTGCCCCAGTCCTGGCACCTGGAAACGGGACCATCACTCTCAGGAGTGGTAAAGCTGAAAGAGTGAAATACAAGGTTATTAGTGCCTCTATAAAATATTACATTTCTTTCAGATATATATCTATATATAGATATATACATAAATCTTCTAACAAGACGAGAGCTTGATTACTTTTCCTGGTGGATTGATGATTCACATACTTAGTCAAATGTATTGATTTGTAAGTCGCTTTGGAATAAGGCATCTGCTAAATGCCAAACGTTTAACTGTAAAAATATATGAATGACCAAGAATAAGAAGTTGAAGCTAGTGAGTAGCCATGTAAAGTGTTGTACTAAGGAAGCTCAGTTCAAGCAATTAGAATCTTAACTTAATCTATGGGAAATGCCATCATTTCATTAACAAAATAATCAGTCTGTTGTTTGTTGTTTTAATGGGCTGACGGCCAACACTTAACTGACGGCCAACACTTAACTTAACTTAACACGGCAGATACAACTTGAGAAAAAGAAACATCACTTCTCATAAACCTTGATTTGCGTTTGTTCTAACCCATCTTTGTTCAGGGTGACAGGAACATTTGCATTTCAGCCATCTATTGTTCTCACAAACTGTCCTCATTCACATGTTCTCAGGGAGGCTTCCTTAATGTAGAGCTGTCTAGGGCATCACAGCAGATTGTCTGAAATACAAGTTAAATCTGAGACATCTTACCTCCCAGGTCTGTCAGTGGGTTTGTGGTTTGTGGTCTTCTTCAGATCACGGGTCTTGTCCAAGTCCTCCTGTGACCTTAAACTGCCATCAGCTCCACGTTTTCGGGAATGAGAATACCTTGAAGGGCCTTTATTCCTACAGACAATGAGATACATAACACACAGACGATTGAATTCATATGGTGTTCACTTGGTGCCATTTTGGAGTAGCACAGAACAGATAATGACACATTCTGTGTGGTGGAGACAGTGTGTTTGAGTCAAATGCATCCTGTTGACTAGTTATGTTGAGATCTTACAATAGAAGACCGTTGCTATATCAACAGTAGCTAGTTCAACAACGTGCCTTCACAACAACAATGCATGCTGCCGGAACACCTCATCTCTGAGCGCGAAATGGGGGTGTACTGCTGAATAGCCAGCCAGCTAAACCTTGTGGCTAGCGAGCTTGGGTGTTACTAGCTGGACACATTGAACAATTCAAATATGTCGACATTCAATTGTATATAGCCGACAGCCTAAAAAAACGAGTTTGTTAGATAAGTCCATGCATGGCTAGATAGCTGTATAGATACTGTCAATGAGAGACCCCAAGAACACCCGCTAAAAGGTGGCTAGCTAGCTGCTAAAATAATGCTAGTGCATCAGGTGACGTAAGTCATAATAGCCCAAAATCATTGAATTACCACATTTATTTTAACGTCATAATCTAGTCAGCTGAGGTGAAAGACGATACCCCCATTGCAGGGAAGATGGAAATGTTAGAATAAAGACATGATTTGTCATCCACCGTAGCTAGCTAAGATACTGTTGTTAGCTACTGCTGAACAGTGAGTGTCCGAGTCCGCGGGAGGAGAGGACTGGCGCGAGAGAGAAAGTGGAATGCAACATATTTCTGAAACTAAGTTATCAATGTCTGCTCAGGACCGCGTCAATGCCAACTCACCTATTTTCATCTCCACTGTAGTCACCTTCGCTGCGTCTAGTCGTGTGCCGATGAGACATTTTCGTCTGTTGACAAAAGTGGAGAAACTGACGGTGACTGTGAAGGACTGGCTCGGAATGACTCAATGATTCAACGCCGCGCGCCAAGAGGACCGCGCTTCCCCGGCGCGTCAACAACCTTGTTGTTAAGTCGTGACGTGTTTCCGGATCCAACGTTGGCTGAGGCGCTGTACTGTCTTCGAAATGCCGAAATAATAATAATAATAAATTATATTTATATAGCGCTTTTCCGAGGCTCAAATACCCTGACAATATGGAGAAAACGGGAAAGTATTGTGTCCCTTGTTGTATGAATAGATCCGAGTCTAAAAAACGATTAAACTGTCACTTTCTTTCTTGTCCACTTCCAAGTTCCACCACACTCCAGTAGTATGCCCTTTAAACCTGCTCCTGTTAGTCCTGATCTTTTCATTCTGAGGTATTTTCCTGCAGTTATCTGCAGCTGCTGACAAGAAATAGGTTACCTTATGCTCGGTTAAAGAATGCCCGCCAGTTATTTCCATATTTAATAGGTTCCTGTAACGAGGTAGTCTAGAAATGACTGGGTATTTTCTAAGGCATGTAGGTCTACATTAATTCATGTCAATGGTGGTTGATTAACTTCAAAACAAGGACATGCGCATGTTTCTTTGATAAACATTTTAATTGTCATAACCTCATTCATTCCAATGTTTGCTGGCCATTGTCCAACATTTGTAACCTTGTTTTGTACCCAGGTTAATTAAATCACTTTGTTGACCAGCAGCCAGTGGTAAGAAAATTGGCACATCCTCATGGCATACGATATCCCCCAGTTATTCACAATTCAGCCAAAGTGCGAAAGCCAATTTCTAATAAAGGTACAATTTATTGTCAAATGAGGTAGATGGCTATTTAATATACCTAAGTCCCAAATAGTCCGATTTCGCCATTTCATTCTGAGCAGACCGCTTCAGTTCATACATGTTTACAGTCCTACTTGACAGTTCCTATAATATGTTATTGCATAACAGATACATGGAAGGTACAGTACGATAACCAAAGGTAAAACATGTTTCTGAAACAATACTCTTGAAATAGATATAGAGAAAATTAAATTAAACAATATGAATATTTGTTGTAACATCCTTTACAGCCCCAAGTAAAACATCTATTGAATGTTGGATGTATTACGTATAGGCCTAGCTCAAGAGTTCATATTGCAGACATGTTCCAAGACAAAAACAAGTTCATGGACACACATTATGAACAACATAAAGTCATGTGAAAAAGACAAGACACCCCATGAAAACCTTTGTCTTTTTCAACATATTTAAACATATGGACATTTGATCTTAATTTTAACAATATTAAGAGATGGAGGTAATATAACTTAACAAATGATATTTTAAAATATGTTTTTTATTTTTTAATTAATAGAAATGTAATTTTCTTGTGACGAAAAAGTTAGGACACCCCCACATTTTTTACTACTTGCAATGCCTAAAATTAGAATCAAGTGCACCACATCAGGTCTACCACACGTCAGAGGCTAGTAGACAGTTATAGGAAACGTCCAATTGAGGTTAGAGCAATACCAGATATTAGGGCATAGGGTGTAACATAACTTTTTTCCTCAGTAGGAATTGGCATCTTTGTTCATTTTTTGTTAAATAAATGATAACAAAGTTACATTTTCATTGTTTTCCGTTCAATTACATCAACGTTATCTATAGATATTGTATGAAAGAAGATAATATATTCATGTCCATATTTCTTAAAAAATAACTAAATATTTCATGGGGTGTCCTGATTTTTTTCACATGACACATGTAGCTGAAACAAAACTAAAATACACCATTTCTCAAGGGTGGAATAGCAAACAACACCGATGATGTAAAAGAGACAGGCACATTTTCGAAAAGCATCACTAAGGAAATCTGATGCACATTGCAGCAGCCAGACAGATTTCTATGCACTTCCTTGAAATAGACTGAGAAGAAGACGCATGGTGTTGACTGATCAGTGAACGATGCAGACGTCGAGGATGATGTTGACTGATCAGTGAACGATGCAGACGTCGAGGATGATGTTGACTGATCAGTGAACGATGCAGACGTCCAGGATGCAGAACTTGGCTCTACAAGTGGGGCAAGGCACTCTGCTGCCTAACCAGGTCTCTGGTTGCTGCTGGTCCTGGCGGCTGGCGAACCACTTCCCCATACAGGTGAGGCACCACATGGGTCTGCAGTAGCACTGCTGACACTCCCCTTCCCCCTCCCCTTCCTCCAGGCACAGCCGCAGCAGTTTGGTGTTGGCTGGTACCTGCATGCAGCCAATGCAGGGCTCCACCTCCTATAGGAACAGAGGGAGAGGTAGTGAGCCTTCCATTCAACAGAGCAGAGGAGCAAGGTGCTCATCACTTACTTACATCCTGAACTCTCCTGCCCTCTGATGTTTCTGACATCAGAAATGTCAGATTTCACACAGACATACAGAGGTAGACGTCAATTTGCACTTGGGAACAAGACTGATTTTTGCTTTCTGAAATGCTGATGAAGCAAAATCCTGTCTGGTGTCAGGCAACACAGAACCATATAGGGGTTACGACGAGGGTGACTTTCATTGAGTGTTGTATTGACTGTGTGGTTCACCTGTCCACTGGTCAGCTGGTAGATTTGGTTTAGTGCCACCTGGGATTTGAATGTTTCCAAGAATAGGTCACTCATAGTCTGGTGAATGACCACGTTGGCAGCATTCCTGATTGGTGCATGCAGTTTCTCTCGTAGCTCAGCATACTCGGTTGAGTTGAGCCTAAACAGAGGCATACAAACTTAACAAAATGGTATTATGGCAGAGAAAAGCGATAGCTAGACCTATATTTTAATAATATAGGTAATAATGTATTCCCCAAAACATCTCAAATGAAATGTAAAAAGGAAAAATGTGAATGACCATGTGAACTTTACAACTGGTGTTATTGTACCTTATGTCAAAGGCCTTGACACTGGGGTTAATGCTGGCCACACAGAGAGTCAGAATCTGCACAGGTGTGGCTGAGTCGGGTGAAAGCTGATGTTGCCGTGAGTCTGTGACAGTCAGGTGAGTGTCTTGCTGCAGTGCAATATGCACATAATAGGTAGTGACTTTCATAATCCACGTGTCAGTGATGATCACCCGTGCACCAGGAGCTCCCGTAGCAAACTTGTCAATGCGACGAAATTCTGTGTTGACAGAAGAAGCAACTGCTCCCCAGCCGGACTGTGGCAATGCATGGGCTTTGAGCTTCTTTGAAATAGGATGATTTCCCCATTTGTGTCGAGACCAATAAATGACCAGCATCCAGCTGAGGAGCTGCAGAACCACTGACAGCATGAAGAAAGCCTTCCATCCATCGCTGACTAAGTGGACATAACTGAGGTTCTTCTCTGGTGCAGCGATGCACATCCCCATGTAGTACCCTGAAGGGACACAATACATATTGTTAGTTGGCTGTATCTTCAATCAATATACTTTGTTTGAATTATCTAGTTAGAGACAGATTGACAATTTATAGAATTATTACTTGACATGTTAGTGGTTCACTATAGTCTATGTGTGAGCCAATGTTACTGGGCTGGGTGCATTTATTATCTTGCAGTGTATATGTATGCCTAGAACAGTACTAGCTAGACAGCTAACTAGCTAACTTACCAAGAGGCAAAGTTGAATGAACCAGTAAAGTGACACTCGTTCTCCTGACATGATATTGAATAAAACCAATGTCTTCACTCCCGAGCCATCCTGAAAAGAGATTTTGTACAGTGAAACCTGCTGATCGAAATTCATTAGGCGTGAATACAAAGCAAAACGCAAATACTATGTAGGCCAAAGTAAATGTTACTTCTGGGCGATCCATATTAACTTGTTACCAGTAACATCTAAGTTCGCAAGTTCATGTTATTAACTGTATTGTTTTAGCTCGCTGGAACAAAAATGAACCTGGCCAGAATCAACATAAAGAATGACAACTTCCGGTGCCACGACTACCCCTTCCCTTCCACGACACGACCTTCTTTTTCAAAATAAAAGACTCTGTGTATTGCTATACCATCATGTTCATTATGTCGGCCTAATACTTCACAGTTTATTAGTTAAGAGTAATAAGCGACAACAGATTATGATTTGTTTGTTTATTTAATCATAACAATAAAAAAAAATAGTTCCGCAACTGAACTTCAAATGGACTGTTGCCTAGTAACCTGAACACAAACATATAGTCTAATTAACGGTCATTTAGTAGAACATCTGTGCGGCGGAGTGATACATATAGTTAAAAGTCCCAGTGCTGTTATACAGTATATCGTAACTCATGGAATGCCTCTTGTCCAATCAAATTACTTGGTCGGAACTAACTGTTGTATAATCTAGTGTACAAAACCTTCTCCTTTAACAGCGGACCACGGTCTGTTTGATCCCCTAAGAGACTCAGGAAGGAAAGGATCCTCAGGTCCCATACCAGCAGGCTACAGAACAGCTTCATTCACAGAGCTGTCACTCTGATAAATAATCCACCCCACACACACACTCCGTTGAATACCCCCCCCCCCCCCACACACACACACACACTAATAGGGTACAATGCAGTACTCTCAGTACCCCCCCACCCCACCCCGGGCCACTGTGGTCACACAGTGCACACACCCCTGGTCAATGTGAACACTCAATTACCCTTTTCCCACTACTGCTGTTTACGAATACCACCTTTGCACATACAACATTCTTCTTTGATATAGCCTCTATTTATACATCTGTACATACCATACTGTACATAGCTACCATAACTGTATATAGCTCATAACTGTATATACCTGCAACTACCGTACTTGCCATGCTGTACCTATCACTGTCCTGTTTTTATATCATGTTTTATATCACTATTTGCACTTCTGGTTAGAGGCTAAATTGCATTTCATTGTCTGGTACTTGTACTTGGCAATGACAATAATGTTGAATCTAATCGAATCAAATTTCAGGAAAGGTGAATATGAACATGATCCCTGTTTCTAGGATGAATAGTACATTTTGTATTTCTCCAACAGGTAACATGTTATCACATTTTGGTCAATTAAGAGACTGTTAGCATACTAGCGTCTCAAGTGAGTTACCAATGACCAGATACTTGCCCTGTAAAAGCAGGATTGCTGGCCCAGCAGCTTATCACCCTCAATCACCACATGTATTTGTTATCGCCATGGGGGGGGGGGGGGGGGGGGTTACTCGTGTGTTTATAGTGTGTGTGTGTGTGTGGGGGGGGGGGGGGTTCTTTAACATAAGATAAAGAAAAAAAGTCAGGACAGACACTTATTTTGTTTGGTGTTATAATTGTGAGTTTTTCATGTGTACTGTTTTTGTAAATAATTGATTACCCCAAAAAAATCACCACATGTATTCTAAAGTCAACACCGCTCTTCAAGGCAGTGCTGGACTGAACTGTTGCTATCACCCACAGAGTGGCAGTAATTAATAATCAGTGCCGTGTATAATGTAACAAAGTACCTGTTCAGATTAGTAAGAAAGAGGAAATACTTTTTTAAAAAGATGTTCCTCCATAAAGTTAGAATTTTAACAGAATTTTAACTGAAGACCTTTAAAGAACACTATGAATGACCTCATCTGAGAATCACAGCGATGGTGCCAGCTGGAAATATTTACTGTAGGGGCCTGGTGGCGGGCTGGCGTCAGCCAGGGCAAAGTACATGCCAGAGGAATTTAATATCAGGAGGAAGCAGCAGGTCGCTGAGCGACTGGCACACTGCCCAGGAACAACTGGAGCCCTTTGTGTTTAAAAAAAAACTGAAAAAAATCCAGTGCTAAAGCTTCTCTGGATCTCTTCACTCAGGGAAAATGTTCTGACATTAAGGGCTGTATATAGCCTATAGGGTCATTGATGCTTATAAGTTACATATATGACATTTCTATCCAAACATTCTAGCACATGAAAGCTTTCCCTATAGTTATGGGCTGTGATATGCATCAAATGATCTATCACCTGATATTTAGAGATATAAAATGTTTGTCTGGGTACACACACACACATTCTCTCTCTGTCTATCTGTCTCCTTTTTACACAAGCGCAAACACACACACACACACACACACACACACACACACACACACACACACACACACACACACACAGTGAGAGAGAGAGAGAGAGAGAGAGAGAGAGAGAGAGAGAGAGAGAGAGAGAGAGAGAGAGAGAGAGAGAGAGAGAGAGAGAGAGAGAGAGAGAGATAGAGTGTGTGAGAGAGAGAGAGAATCATGTATGCTGTAGGTGGCGACATTGTACTGTGACAGTGAAGTTAGGGCAAATAATAACCGTATAGGCACGATTCCTGTGGGTGTCGCTATACGAGGCACTTTCTTTGGCCTGAGTAAAACAACCCATTGTTATGTATGACAGGCTGCATCATTCTCTATCGGCTACCTGGACCTGGTTTAGGTTGTTTAGGCTACCTAAAAGTATATTTTAACTCACTGAAACAAAGGCAAATTAATTGTCCAGATGAATACATAGTATTACAGTAACAGCTTTTGTATACCATTTGGATTCGGCCTATAGGCATTTTAAGGAATACATTCAGTGACATTAGGGTAAGGGTCTGCACGCACAAACATTTAAGAACTCAATGGTGCTGCCCAAAATGTTCAGATTCCCTGCTTTTAGGCTCGTAGGTTTTACAGGCGACATCATGAAGTAGGGCTTATGTTAAGTTATGCTTAAAACCTTAATACATACATCTGTACTAATGTATCAACCATAATGATCATCCTAATTGTATGGTGTTCCATATCCATCTAAGGTGCGTATAAACTGATCAATCAATGTTCATGTGTTATTATTGTCAATGGTTATTACGCACGACGAGAGGTTTTGGGCGGTCTCTCGCTGTGGGCGGCGTGGCGACTTATCTTGCCGACAGGGGCTTCTATGTAAACTGAGGCTAAACAAATACAGATGAACCTCAACGCACATTCACAAAAAAATGCTGGCAATTTTGGATGGCTCCAGAAGACGCTCGGAATCCACGGGAGTAACACGCGCCTGAACATGGGGGTCTATTCTTAATGTCCGTTATATATAGCAAACTTGTAGATGAATGTCTCTCGTCGGAATTATTATGTTGCAATTCATAACGACTCTCAGTACTTAGTTTTATTGAAGAAGTTATAATATAGGCCTAATATTGTTGTGTTATTGCGCAATACTGTATACGATTAGGCTGCAGTTAGTCTATAGCTGTGGTAGCCTACAGTAGCCTACATTTGTCGTTTTTGGTGTGTGCAATTTTCTTGAAATGAGGAACCCCCATCTGCTCAGCGATGGCTGGAAGACTAGACCTATTAATGGGAAGGATGCACCTGGGAATAAAAAGTATAAAAGAAAAGCTCGGGACCCTAAACATCTAAGCGAAGTCAAAAGTTTCAAACATGACTCAAGAACGGACGACGACTCTATGGGGGAGCTGATGGAAGAGACATTTAGAAACAGTGCCCAAGAACGACTACAGGAGCCTTTCTTGGAGAATTCCATCATTTCATCACCAAACCCGAATACTGCTATTGACATGAGGATAAATGCTGGACCAACAGTCACTGAGAAGCTCGAATCATCACAATCACGGTCTTTAGACCTATCTGAGCCGACAACCAGAGACACATATCACACAACATTTCCACAGGTTACAAGTTATGACTATCAACAGTCATTTGGGTCTGATCACACGTTACAATCGCGAATCGTTCTATGTCAGCGCTCCGAGAGGTCCCTCTCATCAGCCTCCCAGGCGTCGTACAGCAATAACAGCTCGGAGCCGGCGGAATCGCCAAGGAAACGGCTGGGAGAAACGTCTGGCGTCGTCACTGAGATCAAAGCCGTGCAGCAGACACGGAGGCTACTGGCGAATGCCAGAGAGAGGACCCGGGTGCATACCATCAGTGCAGCCTTTGAGGCGCTGAGAAAGCAGGTATTTCCACTGAATTCACTAAACACACAATATGCACAATGAGCCCTCTTTGTGCAGAATGTTAATGCCGAATGAAGAGCCTATAAGTACATCATATGAATTTATAAAAAAAACTGTCAAGGAGTTATCTCGATAAAACATAGATAAAAAAAGTGAAAAGTCAATACATCATGATATATATTGATGATGTAATTGAATCTGAATGTTGCTTCTTTATTGATATATATAATATAATTGTTTAATATAATAAATTGGTGCAATTTGGTGTTGTTGCAGTTATGTGTCATTGACGTGACATGGTGCTTACAAAACGGTTAATCGAGTAGACCTATTTATCTAGCAGTAACATTTTCCCCAAGACAGAAAGAGAAGTGCATTATAGATGCATTAGCCCCATATGTCACCATAATGCTGTCGATCACACAGATTCCATATGTGTCGAATGATAATCCATAAGAGATGTGTCTGTCCAAACAGTGGCATTGTCACTACAGACTACAGAGTGGCCTATGATCTGACCTTGTTTGGCCTCCAAGCATACCATGGTCCTATTAATGTCAATTCTATGCAATCAAAACACAAGTGAAACCATATCCAAATCTCTCACAATGAGAGAAGGAGAAGAGGGGGCTACTATATGTTGCCTGTCTCTACATCACAGATGTGTTCTTTCTCTAGTTGTTAGTGAACTTATTTCAAAGTGACATGACATGCAGGATCCAAGTCCCCTCTGTGAAAGCACAGTCAGTGGAGTCGACGGTGTGAAGGCCTGAAGTACTTTTGCACTGCGTCACCAGCCAGCAGCTGTTTTGGAACATAGATTAACATGGTCAAACACTGACACATGGGACACCATCTGACACCCTATACCACAATCGTTCTAAAAAAAAAAAAAAGTGTCCTTATAGTAATTGCAAATCCCAACATTTGTTGTTGCCTATGCCATCCACCCTGGTTCTGTGCAAAATGGGCCTCTGACCCACTCTGGCCCCACAGGTGCCCTGCTACTCCTACGGACAGAAGTTGTCAAAGCTGGCTATATTAAGAATCGCCTGCAACTACATCCTGTCGCTGGCTCAGCTTGCAGACCTGGACTACACCCCTGACCACCGCAACGTGAGCTTCAGGGAGTGCGTGGAGCAGTGCACACGCACCCTGCAGGCCGAGGGACGGTCCAAGAAGAGAAAGGTAAGCGGATCTCGGAGGGAGGAGCGTGGGGATTAGGGGGTGAGAGGGGGGGGGATGGGGGATGGGAGGGGGGGGGGTGGTGCAGTTTTTAGGCTACTGTCCGATGATGTTTTTAGATATTAGGAAGGCCTCATTCAGCAATGACTACTGTACGTAGAGTGAGCCCTAGAAATGTAGTTGATGCATCACCTGAGCACGCCTTGAGACACCTTGCAGATGCATTTCTATAAAGTTTGCTTTTTAATGGGTTCAGAGCAGAAGAAGAGCAAACCGTCTGAAGCATCAGTAGATACTAGAGAGAGGGTTGGAGAGAAAAGTAAAATTGAGCTCCTCCCTCAAACATCTTTGTTAAAGAGCAACAAAAAAGATTAAGGGAATGTGACAAACTCTTTTGCAGGGTAGCTTACAAGAACCCACACAATACATATGGCGCTACTGTAGCAGTACAGTTATTCCACTCTGCATCAATTGTTTTGACAGTACTGCAGAAAATGTTTTGACTCTGCTGCTGTGCAGCGTTACTTTGTTAGGAAGGGAACTGTATGGTGATATGTATAAACAAGGAAAATGATAAAGATCAAACTGGTGACCATAACAAGATGAATAGAACATTTGGGCAAATTCACTTTCAAGTTAATGGAGAGATAAAGCTTAAGGGGGGACTTACTTTCTACCATCTGCATACCTCTTCAGACACTTCCGAATGACTGCTGAATTTATGATATCGTAGGATTTAACTATTTTCTTTGGCCGACACTGGATGGTACATGACAGCAGTGCGATAGAGGGGCTGGTATTTTTCACCGATAACAAAAGAGGAGAGAATACAGTCACTCCAATTAAGAGGGGCATTCCTTTGCCTAAAAAGGATCCCATTAAATTAAATCATCATCAACTCGTGTTTGAAAGGGGAACTGGGTGTTCCGCCAGTTTTGTGTCCAGAACAGGAGAAAAAAGTGCCCCGGGTGAATAAAAGGAGTGATTGATGCCTTTGTGTGCAGTTTTATGACACTGGGAGTCATGTAAACTGAAGCTGAACTTCCTCCAGCGCTCTCCTGGATCCACACGTCTGCCTTTGCGATAAATCAACAGGGTTCTTAATGCATGGATGAGACCCAAGCAAGGAGAACGTTCATTTACACATTCACATCTGAGCACTGTTCCACCAATCACCACCCACCCCCAACAGTTCTTCATTTGCCTCAATCAGTCTTGTCAGTCTTTTCCTTCAACTCTGTCATTTATTCAACATATTTTTCTGTCCCTCTCTCATTTACTCTTCTCTTTTCCCTCTCCATCTGTCAACAAGAAGAAGGCTTGTGTGGAAAAAGTGTATTCTAATTTAATCTGAATTTGAAACACATTGTTTGTCATTTGATCATATCTTGGATCTACGGAAAATATATGTGCACAACATAATGTATGTTATCATTTAAATAAAAATTAGATTCTCTTGTGTCACTGGGTAAAAAAAAAAGTATCTGTCATCCAAGGAATGTACATGTTTTAATTGATACAGAATTCATTAACAAAAAGTTTTTGTTATTGTAACTTTGAATGGACAAGTTTTTTATTTGTGAGCAAGACTCCGCAAAAGAGACCTCTCTCTCAGTAGAACCCCTTGCCTAAATAAAGGTTAAATAAAAAACAAATATTTGATATAGAATTGCTCTGAGGTGATTTCAGATCTGCAGCATTGTTGAAAAGAACAAAACAGAATATTTATTTACAATACATCCACTTCGCCACTCGCCAACATGGAAAGTATGTTGACATAAATATTCATGACATTAATATTTGTGGCAAAAAAACTAAACAGGTCTGCCCCGAATTTTCAGGTATGTTTATATATATTATATATGTTGTATTTTGAAGTGTATTACTATTTAGCACTGCTTAGCAAAACTAAAATAAAGAAACAAGGGGAAACTTTAAAACTGTTGTTGGTGAATAATGACATTCATTTCTCTATTTCACCCCAGTACTTAATTAAAAGACTAGTGAAACCCAGGTATTAGTTTCATAGAATGAATATGTACTGTATATGTGAATCAATAGATGGGAAGACATTACACTTCTAAAACTTCTCAATTATGATCTTGGAACATTTCTAACTCTCAAAATAAAATAAAGAAAAAAGAAACACTGTCAGGACATGAATAACATTTATATAAATAAGATTATACATAAATGATATATATCAGAGACTACACAGTCAAGATAACTACATGCATGTTAGTTTTCTCTGCTCTCTCTCTGTGCTGTGTACTCCCTCTGCCTCTCTCTCTCTCTCTCTGTGAGCTAATGTGTTTCCCTAGCATAAGCGCATTCACAAGGAAACTAGCTGAGCTGCTTTTTTCCCCCTGGCAGTCCCAGACACCAGATGTTCGTAACGCTAGTTGGGAAGTCCTGCTGGCGCCACTCAGGGCAGAGGGCAGGGTGAAGGCACGCGAGCTGGAGCCCAGAGAACTCACTCGCTGCAGGAATTGGCACATTCCCCAGCGCGCTGCTGGCACATTCCCCAGCTCTCCCCTGGCCATCTGTTCCAAAAAAACACTTTGAAATGAAAAAAAACAAAAAAACACTGATCATCACTCTCTCAGGATACAGCACTGAGCAGCAGCTGTTACAGAGGCGGGGGGAGAGAGAGGGAGGGAGAGAGAGAGGGAGGGAGAGAGAGAGAGGGGGAGAGAGAGAGAGAGGGAGGGGGCCCTGGGTAAGAAAGAAATCCCTTTGTCAGAGAGAGCCAGTGAGTCTGAGGGGAAACTTTCCAGGGGGAAAAAAAGTTTTTTTTTCTCAATGCATACTGATTAAAGACATCTAGAACTTATTCCTGCGCTTGTTCTATCGCCCCAAACACAATCCTACTTATTGAGGTTCTGTTCTAATAACATTTAAAATCACAAATTTTTTGTTATTATATGATGATTTATATACTTATCTACTTACAGTATATATCAATACAATTCTTCATTAAATCACTTAGAAGAGATTTTCACATTTGGATGTCAAGTTAACGTAACCCTAAACGGTCTAGCTTTAAAAAAATAAATCAACAAAACAAACTAACTAACACCATGGAAGTCCTAGATAAATATCCCTATCCCAATACTTCTCTGGCATGTGTTCTAGTGCTCCAATTAGGAGGTAAAGAAAGAGCTGAGAGAAGAATCTGTCTCTTTATAGAAACACAATAAGGAAAAATGTTTTGGTTGGTTTTCATCCAACACCAAAGAGAGGGCCAAAGAATTTTGTTGTGTCCCAATAGATTCTTCCCCTGCATCAGATCTTACCAACAGTTACTGGAACCTTATTGGAAAGGCTGCTATTTTTCTCTCCCTTGTATTTACAGCAACATAGCACCTATGAGGTCATAGGATATGCATGCTTATAATGGTACCACTCTATTTTGGCCTATTCTTACCCGTCCTTAATATGCATCCACAAGGGTTTGTTTTCACACATTGATACATTTTTCTCATGTGTCTTTTATAGGAATAATTTCTCACAGCACCAATGGAGTGAGCAAGACCTCATTTGAAGGCCTCAAAGAGAACTCTTCACACTACACTTGAGGTGCTTCAACACCACCTATGGAGGAGACTGAACCAGGCGTTTGGGGCTGGTTTGCCAGACGCAGATGAAGCCTGGACCTGACCTGGACTAACGACGTATAATGAAGAAAGTGCTTTGTGTGTCTAGTAGGTTTAATAATCTGGGTCTAGGAAACCAGCACAGTATTATCATGGACCTAAACATGTCTTCTTGATACTTATTGACCTTGCAGACACATTCTCGGGTTATGGATTATTTTGTAATGGATATTTGTTGTGAGCCGGAATGAAATTCATTTTTAGGAAGACAGCTTTGGATGTTCTTTTAGTAGGAGGTGAGCCTATTAGACTGGCAGATGATATCAGTCAGACCGTCATGGCAGCAAGAAGCCAACACCAAGTGATTATGATAATTAAACTAAAGGGCGATGTACATCCCTTTTTTTTTCTTCTTGACAGTGTTGAATCATTTCTGATTGAAGGAAGCGTAACTATTTACAGCTCATGTAACATAACTTTGATTGCAACATAACATGAAATGATTAAGAGATATATGACATAATGGTATCTTATTTCAGCAACTGTTTTTGTGTTGAAATATAAATGAAATTAAATGGGTTGTTTTTAACAGGACCCCAGCTTGATATAATTAAAAGTGTCCCTTATCCTTTCAGCATAATAACTCTATGGCTGCTCATGTGTGCCCTTTTGAGCACATTTACCCAGAAATAAATAAACTGTTGTTAATTTATTTGAATGGATATCGAATTAATGGGATCATTAAACACTTTTTTGTCCAAGATGTGTACTGTCGCCTAAACCACACATTATCAAAAGCTATCCCATTACGACCTCAAAGAGGTTTTGACAGCTGTTGACAGTATCTACAAACATGCTGTTTCTCTTGTTTCTCTTGAAACAGTTTGTCAGACTACTGTTAAAATAACACATCATGAAACGTTCAATTACCTAGCTGAATTGAGTGGTACTTTCGATCATAAGCCACAAAAGTCTCTTTAATACAGGAGTCATAGAGAGGACATCCCGTGACGACTTGGTCAGGAAAACCACTGTTGGTGGCCCACAAGATAATTATTACCTAGTTAATGCATCTTGGAGTAAAGAAAAAAACATAGTGGTAATTCCAATGTTCATTCACTCTGTTGACTCCAACATGATTATTTATGACTGAAACGTGTATATATGGCATTTACAAACTCATGAGCAATTAATGCTGTAATAGAAAGCAAAATATGAAAACACATTCCCTGTTACATTACATGAATTATATTGTAAAGTGATTTATCCCACTATACACCCCCAAAACATCACCTCTCACCCATCAATTAATAATAGGCATCTTATTACGTCTTAAACAACATTAGCAAAAGAAAAACCTGGCTCCTAAGTTAAGCACCCTGTCGGTAAGAGCAATCTGTTTTCTTCCAACACCGCTAAACCCTGGAAGCTGTTCAGCTTTTACAGTCCTTCAAATTGGGTCTGGAGCCGGAGAGGAAACACTAGTATCCTGTATATACAACTTCTGTCTGTCTGAGAGAGGAAAAAAAGGAAAAGCACGAATGGAAAGCAAGTTGTGTCGGCCAGGAATCAACCCCATCTGAAGTGCCCCGTTCAACTGCTATAGATTGAGCGGTAGGTATTGAAAATAAAAAACTTATTGTCCTTTTTTTTTAAAAAGTTGAGAGTATCTTCTGAGACATTTTATTTCACTTAATCACAATGTTAAATTCGAATGATTTAAAAATAATAGTTTTCTATACACATTTTTCTTTTATGAAATGATTTAGGGTGAAGTAAATTGACATTTACATTATAGAGAACATTGTGTATGAAATTAAAAGGCATGATATGGGATATGCAAACTCAAAGAAAAACTTTGACCTGGGTTAAGATCCAATACTCACATACATAATTCTAACCTTCAGCGTTATGGAGTTTAATGTAACAATCCCTCCTCTTGACCAGTAGCTTGGGGCTCTAAAACCATGTTTTTAATCATTGTATGATGTAGGCCTATATACAGCAAACTTCACACCCCATCTATTGGAAGAGTATCATTACTGCAGGGGGAAGGTTGAACTAATACTCAAGAGTATAACAGAGACAGGCTGGTGGAGGTAGAAATATGAGAACGGGCCCATTGTACAGCATGGAATGGAATGAGAAATGGTATCAAACTATCAAACATGTGTTTCATACCATTCCTCATTCCATTCATTACAATTAGCCAGCCCTCTGATTTCTACCTCCACTAACCTTCCCAGCAGTATACAAATGTAAATGAAGACAATTCTTACACCTGATTAGACTCATTTAGTAGGGCAGGATCTAACCTGGAGAAGTCTTTCTTCTCACCTTGAGTGCCAACGAGACATGGAAGATTGCCAACGTGATTAACATATGACATTGTTTTCTTATGAAATGAGCAAAGATGACCTTCTTGATGCAGGCTATTTCCACTCAGTTTTTGTTTTGTTTTTTATTTAAACTCAGTGTTCATGTTTAGATTTCTAGAATTAATTGAGATATTCAAGATGCTTTGTCTACCTTCCCTTCTAATTTCACAAATATCTCATCATGTCATCTTAATTTACATAGTCTTTCTTGCTTGACTGTCCACTTTTTCTGTTTCTCAATAGGACCACAATGGAAACCAATCCAAGTCCTTAGCCCTTACTAATCCTTGACCATGTTAATGTGTATTATTGCCATCAGTCCATCACTGAAACAACTGTATGCACATTTTAAAATCTAATCACAGCCACATTGCCATTACAGTACACATTCACATTATTTACAATCCACAAGTTATTACTGTAAGTTTCTAGCAGCAATTAAAATTCTAGGCAAAAGGAATGTCAAAATAAAAGAGGCTTCGGTTCAGCAGTAAAGAAGTGTGCAACTTAACTTTCGCATTGTTGACACAGTAAGTGGTGCTGCTCTACACTCATTCAATTATTTGAATTCATATGGAAATGCAATTGCATTTAAATGTTGCATTGCGGTCTCAGTGAACACCTTTTTGCATAGTTTGCAAAGCCAGAGTAGAGTTGGAGAGTTCAGTAAGCGTGAAACCTTCCCTTTTCGCTAGGGCCAGCCCCAACCCAGAGTCCCTCAGCTGGGGCAGAAAGAGCAGTGGAGCCCCCCTGTGAGGTCTGACACCGTCCCTGCCTTCACCAGGCTCTGGAGGAGAGCCCTCTCCTGGTCCACGTTGTGCATGGCCTGCGCCAGCATAGCTGTCATGGGCAGGCTGTCGTAGTAATGCAACGGCGCCTCCTTCTGGCTGAGGTTGTAGCCGAAGCCTGCTAAGCTGACCTCGTCACACAGGTAGGTGGCCAGGTTGAGGGCCGTGGCGCCCAATGTGGGGACATTCTGCAGAAAAAAGGAGAGCAAAGAATGTGTCGGTCAGGGAGGCAAAGGTCAACAGCGTGTCTCTCTTAAATCTATGTTTAAGAAAAAAGGACAATGCCGTCTTGGGTCTGAGAAGGAGCTGTAAGTTTGTTCGGCTGGCACTAAGCATTGATCCATCCATGCCCAGGTATTGACACATGTTATCACAGGTTCATCTTGGTGTGAGTGTTCCATTTTCAGACTAGAAAGGGAAGATAACTAATCTACCGCACAAAATATTCAAATTGGCATGAATGTGTGTGGGTGACATGTCATTTCCGAGTACAACCATATCAACACGGTGGGCTGGCTAAAGGGTAGGGTTTTATGCAGAGTGTATTCAGTGCAATACACGGAATGCTGCAGATAGAAATGCAATGACAAAACTCACTACTTCACATCACAAAGGCATGTCTGTTCTAGACTACATATTTCTATCCCAACGTTCCACAACAATGTGCCCTGCTGTACACACCCCCTGTAACTAGCCCCAAGGGGGTATTACTGTACCTGGTCCCAGCCCCAGAGGTGTGGCTGTGGGGTGGGGTACTGCAGAAGGTCCAGTGCCATCTCACTGATGACCTCTAGATTCAGGATGCGGAACTTGGATGGATTTACCGGAATTTCATCTGGCACCTTCTGCCAGAAAAACAGCCAGTCCCAAAGTGACTGTGAAATTAAATCAAATCTTATGTCAGGTAAAGTGAAGGAGAAGGCCAGTGGCATTTCAGATATCTACCCATAAACTTGAACTCCTCATAACAAATTCAACAACAACACAACCAAATCGGAAATCCGTCCTTGGGTTTGAGAAAGGCGCTATATAAATCTAAGATATTATTATTATTATTATTACAACTAGATGTCTTTCTCTATATCGATTTAATTGACAACTCACCACACTGTGTCTGTTAATCATTGCTCTGATCCAGTTGAAGTCCACAGCCTTGTAGATGACAGCCACAAACTGCAGCTCAGGGTCCACGTCCTCCCAGACCTTGGGGCTGCCCTCTGGGTAGCTCATGCGGATGGAGGTCCGGTTCCCTACGTCTTTACTGTATTCTCGTAGAGGTCCACTGTTCAACCTGTATAGGAGTGACCAGGCTGTCACTATTAACTACAACCTTAAACTGTGACTCTGTTATGCCTTTCTTAGGAAATAGGGTTTACATTGTTCTCTTTATGATGATGACTCCGTTCCACACAACCGTAAAGCAGGTCTTAACTCTTTGATGACTATTGGTCAAGTGTATCTTAGGTCTAGGAGTTTGTTTGTTGAGATGAGACAGATGCTACTGAGAAATTCCATAGAATAACATTTAATTATTCCCGGCTGGATTCGTTTATGTTTAGGTGAGGGGCGGAGGGACATTATGTTTGATTGGTTACTGTGGTTAGTTTAATTATTGTCTTTCGCCCTCTCAATTGTTAAGGCCAATGCACACGGCGTGCGATTTTGTCGCTCGACAACATTCGATTCTCAATTCACACCACCGAAGTGTGTGGGTGTGAATGGAGAATCGAATGTTGTCGTGCGACAATATCGCATCGCACGCCGTGTGCATTGTCTCATTCAAAACAATGGAATCGAATTTGCGGTGCGACAAAATGGCACACAGTGTGCATTGGGCTTTAGACACTCGATTCACGTCCTCTCCTCCGTCCAGCGCTCACTAGTCAAAGCGCATTTGAGAAGAAGATCGAGGTTCCTTCCGTTAGATACTCCGCTTGATTGCTTCTTGAGAAGAAAGTGAGTGGAGATCTGGAGGAGAGGATGCAAGGAATCGAGTTTCTAACCATTAAAGAAAGGGCCTATAATGTGAGCTGTGAAAGGCAATTCCTCTTTCTCACGTTAATACTCATTCTACGAAAAAATACACTTCTTCAAACAATCACATGGCAAAAAAGGGGTGTCATTTCTCACCTAATGACAGTATCAAACTTGTTAATCAGGGAGCCCAGCTCCAGACCACGAAGTATGCCTCCATTTCCCATGACCACACAGCGGGTGCACTCCTTGCTCTGCTGCTCAAGGTTGGGACCTGGGAGGAGGCTGAGGACATCCTTCAGCTTATCACGCATCCCGTGGAATCCAAACGGGGGAGGGTACTTTAACATCCCTGGGGTCAGGGGCGTGTCCTGCCACAGGAAGGGTTCGGTCACATGACTAGGATTATGGAGTCTTCTCGCCACTCCCTTCCTGGCGAAACCTGGTCGACACTCTTTCTGCAAAACTCTCCGGACATAAGAGTGTACCAGCTGAAAAGAGCATAGACTTGTATGAAAACCATCACAAATACAGTTAGGAAACTCATGGTGTAATGCTTAGACAGTAAGTAGGTCTTACCACTCTGTGGAGAGGATCCACATGCCACGTCAAAGGCTTCTGAGTATCGGTGTCAAAGTGAGGAAGCGTTACAACCGCTAGTGATATCAACACTAGTACCACCAACGGCACCAGGAAACATCTGCAAGAAAGTGTAACAGTGCTTATTCTTCTTCAGAAACCTCAACTCGTTCGCAATCTATAGCCAAATCCTCTCCACTTTCTACAGCTCATTCATTGAAAGCATCCTGACCCTTTCATTCATATGGTCGTTCCATTCCCTCAATACCAAAGACAAAAAACACCTTCATAACATAACCAAAATCAGCTCAAATATCATAGGTGTTCCACAAAGAAAGTTGACCCAATTTCAATTTCAAAGCTTGATCTGTTTCCAATTGCACTTATTCAACAAGTAACATTATGGACTATGAACAATGGGATTATGGCACTATATGACCCACTGAACCCAGTGAACCCAATTTAATTCGCTTTGGATAAAAGCATCAGCTAAATTGCAATACCACCTGCTAAATAAATAACCTGCTGAATAAATAACCTGCTGAAGGATAGGGTTCCCTTTCTGCTGTCACACAAACAATAAGCACCTTTTGTTCTAAGTAAATAATGTTTCCTTACGACATTGTGTCACACACACGCACACATATATGTTACGGTACATGTGGGAAGACGGTACTAGGGTTAGGGTTAGGTGCTACGTCGACTTGGTACATGATGGCATGTCTAACCCTAACCCTAATCCTATCCCTAACCCTAACCCTACCCCTACCCCTACCCGTAGCACCGTAGCACCTAACCCTAACCCTAGTTTTCCCACATGTACCGTCTTCCCACATGTACCGTAACATATATATATATATCGTAGTGTAGTAGTGTTGTGTAGTGTAAGTGAAGAATCTCAGAGTGTAGTAGATTAATGATTTTGAAATGAGGCAAGAACCTGCAGCAGTGAGTTCCTCCTTTAAGATAATGTTCCACAGTATGCCTTATTATTTGACACACATATAGGCTAACATTAAAGGGCCACACGCCACACCTCGTATTTCTAACCTTTTGAAACAAAAAAGTATAGGCTACCTCTTATTTTCAGAAATGCTGTTATTCAGTTCAGTTCAGTCTAGGCTGGCAGCAATATGAGGTTGACCAATTCAAAGATGACTTCCTGATGCTATGACAAGCAGCACTGTTGTTGAATTTGAATGACACTGACTTATTTTATCTTTGAGAATGTGCAATGAACCACAATAGCCTAACCAAAGAGCTCTACACCACATACATATCTTATCATGATCCAGTTCAATTGGAACAGAATATTACAGAATAAATCCACAGACAAAGTGACATTGGACCTCTCTATACAAAGTCCTCGTTCAACAACACTGATCTGATATATATTAATCCATCCTGTATCCAAGTTATTGCACGTCGCATATAAACCTTCATTTAGTGATGACTCCTAAACGTTACCTGTAGGAGCCACGGCGCTTTGGTATTTTCATGTTGACATCAAGCAAATGGGACGTTCCGTGTCTGGTTCTCTGAACCTCTCAGCCTGCCCGTCATGTAACAAGTCCTGTAGGCAAATCATTCATCAGAAGAGACACAGAACTGCTCCTCCATAAGAAACATCCTCTGTAAAAACAGCCATTACTACTAGTAAATTATTTAAAGAGAAAGGTGTGCTGGAGGTGTGTTTTGTAGAGGTTACGTACGGACATGTAAGGACACGTTATGAGGGGCAAGCACACTTCACAATTTCCACGGGAATTGTACCTGTCTAGTTAACTTAACTGCACATTGTATTTCGAGATGCCTACATTACATTTCGATGTGAGTTTTGGCACGATAAGTATGGAGGATGAATCGTGACACAATGACAATGAAATACAATACTACACACATCGAAATGCAATACATCATGTGTAACTTTACAATGCAAAAATACGGAATATATGTGCCAAAATGAAATCAATCCAGCCGTATTGCATCTAGCTATGCAGGTCTGACGCTACGGACAGATAACATGCTGCCATGTATCGAAATAAACATGTTAATGACCAATGCGCCGAGACAGAAGAGGAATAAGTCTGTCACGGTTCACCGAGTGAGTCTTGGCGGAGTAATTGTTATGGATACATACATAGTAACACTGATACATAGGTTTCCAGTTACATGTTCCGCTACCTACCCGTAGACGCGAATATCCTTTCATCTTGACGATATATGAATCATTATCATTATTCCCAAACGTTTTTGAGAAACGTCACATTTTAAATGATTAGTTGACATGAAAGACCGTTTACATCCGTTAACGCTCAGTGCATTTCCATCGATCACGGCTTCCTGTAAGTGCAAATCTATTTGCATAAGCATTATGCCAGAATACGTGCGGCTAGGTGATCCATACTTCCGTTGCAAGAATGATCCTTCACATTAAAAGCACGCATTTTACAGCGCTACGAACAGAGACGTGATGATGGAGTTCCTTCACCCTGTACAGGACAATGATCTCGCCACAGATTTTTGTTAATGGAGTAAAACAAGCGTATATTTTGGTTTCTGATGGCGTTAGAGACTGTTGATCTAAGCTCACGAGGCATTTATAAGTTACATTCTTCAAGAATCAATGGCATCATTCATTAAAAAGTAAAAACATGGATGAACCAATTAGATTTCCCTTTGAACTAATGATGACACACACACACACACACACACATTGTAAGGGAACATTATGTACTTACTTACTCAACCTATCCTTTAGCAGGTGATTGTTCAGCTGGTTTCAGGTAAATCTGGTTACACAGGAAGTCGGGCCCTCATAAGAATGTGAGATGCACATTTGCACTGTTCAGATACAATGCACGACAATGTCTCAGAAAGATAGAAAGACGCATGACTCATGTTTTTGAACCATGCACTGTTCACACACTCCCTAATTGTTTTATCTTAAATATGATATTATCTAATTTATTCATATACATCGTATCATGCACCAAGGAATGGTATATAGCTCAGGGTATTGTTGTCCCTTTGAAGGGCCATTCAGATAAATGGGCCCCATTTATCTGACTCTGTCTCTGATGAAAGAATACAAACAATAAAGGCCAACTTTTACTTTGGAATTATTTGTCTTGGCTGTTTACCTTGCAACACTGAATAGAACGCTCAGAACGCCACAGGGTTTTACAACAGGCGGCATCACTCCTATTATATGTGACAGTCGACTCAAATTCAAATAAACTCAAATTCAAATAAAGAGGACAGTGTGAACCACTTCAATACATATTTAATAATATCAAACACAATAGGTGTACAATAGGATATCTGACATACAAAAAAACAACTGAAAGAGAAAATGTATCGCCTGTCATTTCAATAAAAGGTTATTTCAAAGGCTGCTTCAGATCAAAGATTCCAGTTCCTCCTTTAACAACCTTCCCCGTCACTAGGCAAGCTGAGGGAGAGAACAGCTTATCGTGGGAGCCTGTTGAGAGAGCAGAGCAGATAACCACACCAGATTCATTAGGGGTCACAGGGCAGTCAAAACAAATGCATTAAGCATTGACAGGTTTTGTTACATAGCAAAAGAATGAGAAGAGCAGTACTACATAGATGTTGTTCGGCCTTACCAAACATGGTGGCCTGCTTCAGGAACTTAAAGCTGGTCTCAAATGTCATCTGTTGCAGTGGCGAGGAGTTGGACTGGATGGCAAAGCGGTTGAGGGGTTTGTACACGCCCTCAAAGCACATGTAGTCAGCTACCAAGGACAAGTGCCTGGGGTCCACCTCAATCCCTACACAGAGGACAGTATGGCTTAATACATGTATTCAAAGACAACTTTACTCGACATATCTCCACTACTCATTCAAATTGTGGCGCAGCAGAAGTCCCTTTGTTTACCATAGACAGCGAACACGTCTTTGATTTCCTTCTCGATGATTCGCAGGGCCACCTCGATGCCGTAGGTGTTGGCCATGGTGTGGACCTCGTTGGAGTAGAGCCGATTCAAATCAAGGATCTGGAGATTAAGTGCATCATAGAATATATATCAAGTGGTGGAGACATTGCTGGGGGTTGGGGCTGGGGGCTATAACTGTGTTGTACTGTGGTACTACTGTTTTGTATTCTGTGTAGTTTGTGTTTATTGGAATTCCCCTGTAAAGACGACTGTATATGACTCACGTCACTATGTTTGAAGAGCTCGTGCATGTTGATGCCCTCAGTGTTGAGCAGTGTCTCCTTGCTGCCCTGACGGGTGGTGACCTCGCTGAGCAGACAGCGGGTGATGCCCTTGGTCTCCATCACCACAGCATTCTCGGCCGTAGTCGCCACCAGAGACGTCAGGTCAAAGTGTATCTTGCTGACAGGCAGCGTGAGAGTAACCTGACGACAAAAGAAATGCACAGATATAAAACATGTCAATTGATGTGAAGAAGCCATTGGGGATTTTTTTTTGCCTATAAGCCATTCCAGAGGTTACATATACATATACAAATGTACATATGTTGTCTTCAACATGAAGCTAGAAAGACTACTAAATAACTTCCAGATCAGACAGTAGAAGAGTCTGGGGGACACACCTCACACCAGAGCTCCTGTTGGCTGTCGTATACGTAGTCCTCGATGCTTGGGCTGGTGTTCAGCACAGCGTTGACTCTCATGCGGTCGAGTGTGCCTTGTGACCCCTCCTCTGCAGCTGCACCTCCAGACTCTGGAGCCGTGGGTGCGGGGGTCTCCTCTTCACCCTGCTCCTCAGGCGGTGTCTCCTCTTCTGCCTGTTCCTCTCTCTCCTCGGATGGGTCCTGTCCTTCCTCACCCGCCTCACCCCCCTCCTCGCCCTCCTCACTGTCATAATCAACCTACGGCACAACATACGGGATTAGGGACTCAACCCAGACACCTGGCTTTTACCCTTTGATTTACATTTCACTTTTATCTCATTGAGATCAAATGTAGACCTGGATGTACTATGTATTTGTTATAAACCATAGTTTTAGTATATGAACCAGTTGTGAACATATTTTTTGGTATTTGGTGAGGATTAGTGTGGAGAATCCCTCTTTCTCTCTCTTTCATTGACGTGCATGTCTCTACCTCTTCCTCTTGTTTCCCCCTCCTTTTAGCATCTGAGGCATCAGCGTCTCCCTCGTTCCCCTCGTCATCTACGATCTTGCTCTCCTCCTCCCCATCCCCATCTCCATCTCCAGTCTCCCCAAGGGAAACAATTACACAAATCAAACAAGGGTAAAAAAACATGAAAAAACCCACTTTGAACAATGAACTAGGCACATATTAAGAACAGTTACTCATTTAATTTTGCGGTTTTAGTCCAAACATTTAGTACAGGGGCTGAGTGAGGGAGGGAAATGGAATATTCCACAGTAGACATACCTGTCTCGTTAAGCCCTCTTCATCCTGGTCATTGTCCCTCTGTGTAGCCTTACGTGTCTCCACATTGTTGATAGAGGCCAGTTTGGCACAGCGCTTCTTAATAGCATCTAGCAGCAGGCGGAAGAACCTTGAGAGGAGGCGGTATTGAGTAAAGGTGGCAGTGGCACACTGATAATGTGAAATAGGGATGACACCCGCGTGCCGTGCACGCACAATCTCACCTTGTCTCCATGAAATGGAGGACCTGTTGTGGAGTCAGCATCTTGTCTTCCTGGTAGCGCTCTGGTGGGAGGAAGTGGAAGGTGATCTTGAAGATCCGGCTCTTCGCACTCCGGTATATCCTGAGGTTCTCCACCACGTCCACTTTGTGCAGGACCTTTCGAAGAGAAACAGACAAAACATTAATTGTCTAACAGAGGTCCAAACACAGAAATGAGAGGGTTTGTCTTTTCTCCCCTACTCATCAACACGCCTCATTGGAAAACAACTATATATAACTACAGGATGACTCCTAGTTGATGTTGAAAAACTGAGTTCATGTAAGCACCTCGGCTAGACACACACGAGTGAGCTTCTTCCTTAGGTTCTTCACCCGCTTCAGGGCTTTCTTGGTGTTCAACACAGGAACCCTCATCATGGGAGTCTTGATGCTGGAGCTGGCAATCATCAGGATCTCTCGAAGCCTGTGGGTGACAGAGACCACGTTGATTCACTTAGGTCTTGAATTAGGGGTAGTTTCCCAGAGTAGAGTTCTTAACAAAATCACACTTTTTTATGGAGACTCTACACGGAAGAAGCTCCCCCCCACCCACCCATTCACCTAAATGAGTCTAGCAGAGAACCTACCTAGGGATACCGAGTGTGACGTTCATCTCTCCCCTTCCGGCGAAGTGGAAGGTGTTGAGGGTCATCTGAGTGGAGGGCTCGCCGATGCTCTGAGCTGCCAGCAGCCCCACAGCCTCCCCGGGGTCACAGAGGGCACGCTGCCACTTCAGCTGCAGCAGGCGTCTCATTCTGGAGAGGAAACACTTATTAACAGGAGCTAGAACGGCTGCTAGAACCATGCACCAGCACACATAAGAGTTCAACGTCCAACATCAACTCGTCTGTCTTGGTCGGCGAAAGTGTGTACTGTTTTTGCAGACACTATTTACTTGTACTCATGTTTAGCTGAAAGTGTGTACTCGTAGACTATTTGAGTACTTGTTGACCCCTTGTTTAGATGTGTCTGGAAGTGTATGCTGAGATCGGTGAGATATGAGGTGAATTTTCACCTCTCTGTGCTTAAATCTCCTGAAGATCCTCTAGTTTCCTGTAGGTAGGACTCTAGGATGCTGTCAAACGTCTCGGACACAGAACCAAAGGAGATGTCGGGTCTGTGTTTAGCAAGGCAGGGCTCGGGGCAGCCGGAGGTCTTCTTCAGGTACTTCGATTTACTGGCCTCCTCCAGAGAGCTCCACCTATCCACCAGCTAAGACAGGAAGGGAAGGGTGTGTGTGTGGGGGGGGGGTCATCATACAAACATGTACAAAACTCAGTAAAGCATCATTGGATTTAGTAAGTCACACAAACTGGGCTAATAAAGCCCACAGGTTCTGAACTCTGATTAAATTGGATCTTGGAGTGGTGTGTGTCCTGTGTGTGGTACAGTACCTGCAGGGTAGCCGTGTCTCTGCCATTCGCCAGGTTCTTCAGACCTTCACTCTGGGCCTTCGCCTTGCTCCCCTTCTTCTGGGAGAAGAGCAGGAACGGCCCGTGTCTGGGAGATAACTGCTCCCGCTTGGCTCTCCACTTCCTGACAGAGTTGAAGTGGTTGGCTGCGGCCTTTGGATCCTGTTTGGCCAGGACCTCGTCCAAGCACTGGGACTTTCTGATCACCTACAAGCAGGAGTCAAACAACAACAACAACAATGACCTACAAGCAGGAGTCAAAGACTTTCTGATGACCTACAAGCAGGAGTCAGACTTTCTGATGACCTACAAGCAGGAGTCAAAGACTTTGAGGTATCTTCCAGGGTATTCCAACGTATTTTACAAACACTATGCATCAATTGGAAGAGATTTCTTAAACCCTTGAAGACAGCTTGCTGCTGAAATGTTGGTTAAATAAATAATTAGCATCGGAGCAAAAGTGTGATTCTTCCACAGATCATTTTTACCTTCAGCTATGAATTTAATCATTGACCGATTGATTGTCAATTGATTGATTGTATATAGTGTACATTTATTGAAGTTTATGTTATGTTCATTGTTGTGTCTGACTATATTTGTGTATTTGGCTGAGCAATCTCCCCGTTGAGGATCAAACAAATGATGCCATCTGATCTTATCTTTAAATTTCACAGTATGCAGTACATGGTGATACAATACTTTACATCTAGTGTTATGTTATGTTATGTTATGTTATGTTAATTTTATTTATAATGCGCCCCCCATCCAACTTTTACATCGGCCCGGGGCGCAGCCCGGGTAAAGGAACAGATAAAGACAAGGACAAGGACAAGGAACACAAAAAGCAAACAGACACAGACGACTTAAACAAACATCTCAAGGGATACAATTCACAACAAATAGGGAGTAGACTTAGGGAACATCATTGACGAAGAGGTGGGATTTCAACTTGGCTCTAAAGGAGTCCAGAGTGGGGGCAGACTTGATGGCGGAAGGGAGCGCGTTCCACAGGGTCGGTGCTATCACCGCAAAGGCACGGTCACCCTTCCTCTTGAGGTTGGTGCGGGGGACACTCAGGCTGAGTTGGGCGTCGGACCTGAGCCTGGGCCTTGAGGTGGAAGACAGGTCCAGGAGGTCCTTGATGTAGGGTGGGGCGAGACTGTTGAGAGCTTTGTAGACAAAGGTGCAGATCTTGAACTTCACTCTCTTCTTTACTGGGAGCCAGTGAAGGGAGATTAGGACAGGGGAGATGTGGTCCCTCATTTTAGAGCCTGACACCAGCCTGGCAGCGGCATTTTGGACTAGCTGCAGGCGGTAGATGGTCTTATCAGGAAGTCCAGCATAGAGTGAGTTGCAGTAGTCGAGCCTAGATGAAATTAGCATGAGGACGACCCTCCTCAGGTCACTGGGGGTGAGGAAGGACTTGATCTTTTTTTGTCTTTGCCAAATGTTGCATAAGCCCTTTGTAGAGGGGCATCAGAGCCGATTTCAATGTGTATAACTATTTGCAGATGAATGAGCCTGGCAAACATAGTGGAGAAGTCACACCCTCACCATTTATCAATCCCTTTGTAATGTGGCTGAACAAATCACACCCTGGCCTTCCTTTGTTGGGTTAGGCCCGTCGCGGGCACCATTCTCCCATGTTGTCCTTGACGCATGTTAACTTATGGTAAACATAAAGTCATATGTTGCTTTGAAACTGTTACATTGGTTATTTTGTTGATACTTTTCTGTTAAAACATCACAACATATTACAATGCAATGGATTCGGTGAGTAATCCCCACTACTACCTAGTTAGTGTAGAGTAGTGGGGATTACTCAGGAATCCATTGCATTGCAACATTTTGGCTTGACTAGCGAGTGTGTCATTGATTTTCAACTACACCTTGTATAGCATGGCACTTTCTTATCTCTCTTATCTCTTATCTTTAAGGATCTTATCTTTTAGCCAAAGTTTCAGATACCAACACTCTGAATCTCATCAATAAACACATAGAATAGCAGTTGAGATGGGCAGCTTCTAGGAGGTCTAATGATCACCTCATAGTTGTCCTCAATGAAGGGGAACTGTCTTTGCTGGAGGAACTGTGTCTTGGGGACGTCCAGGCCATCTTCTCCGTACAAGAACTGGACAACGCTGCCGTCACTGTCCCTCACAGTCAGGTCGTACTGCACCACCAGGCCCTCCAGGTGCTTGATCACACACCTGGGAAGAGGAGGAGAGGGTCAGAAATGTGGATTCTCCATATTATTTACAATATTATATACAATATGTTTTACAATTGTTGTATACTGATCTTTTTGCCCATCAATTCCCACAAAAAATCTTGCTCTGTCCATTCTTATGCCCGACTGAAACACGAACCGAAATTAAAGTAAGTCCTTAGACTTGATTGATGTATTGTTGTTTCCCATGTAATCTTTAATGCCACCTCACCTTTGAAGGTACCCTGATCGACTGGTTTTGACAGCAGTATCTACGAGGCCCTCACGACCAGCCATACAATGGAAAAAAAACTCCTGCAACAAAGAACCGTGATGATTAAAAACATATTTTATTATCTAACGGAACACTGATGTTACAAAAGCAGACACCACGGCCCGAGGCAGAGAGACGTTCCAGACCTGGGGCCTGATGCCCGTCAGGAACCGGCCGGAGATAAAGCCTCCGGAGCGAGGAGCCATGTCGTACGGCTGGAAGCAGGGCAGAGATTTCCCAGAGGGCATCAGGGGAGGTCGCCGACCCTCCAGCTCAATCTGACCCAGCAGACAGGAGATCTAAATAAAAATAAATTTAAAAATTATTCATGATTACAAATCAAAAGGGAACCCTCAGACTCAGAGTCACTTTTTATTACAGGACATTGTACAAGAGTACACAAGAGTACAATTATTTGGCTTTGGTTCCCCAACATTGGCATTGCAGCATTCAGATACAAAAACATAATAATAGTAAGTAACGTAAGTAAGTAAAATAAAATAACCAATTGAATTACCTACGTTGAAGAACCAAATGAGTACATTTGTATTACTAGCAATATGAGCACAAATGAGGTTACCCATCTTTATTTGTCGTGACGGCCTTAATATAGAAATGTTGAGCATGCTGTTTGTTGTGATGTGAACTATGCCGATACAGTATGCGCTTGCGTGGGCCGTGGTGTACCTGCATGGTGTTGACTGTGGAGCCTTTAGCCCCAGACACCACCATCAGCTGCAGGTTGTTCTCAGGGAAGCTGCAGTGTAGACCCACGGGCATGATCACCTGGCAGGACACAACAGCATGGCTAACCAGTCAGCAGAGCTCTTTGGACCACCATAAAGGATATCACTCAGCTGATTGAGATGACATTTTCATGCGATCATAATGTGCATAAGGTTTGAGATTGACTACAATGCCACATGCTAGATCCTCACAACATGTGGATGGGTGTATATCACCTCTGAAACCATATCAATATATCATAGTAAAGCAATATAGTCATCTCATGTGTGGATCCAAGGAA
>NC_137688.1:23977093-24002093 GCF_963989245.1 Nansenia antarctica
CGTAGACACCACCTGAAAAATAAAGTATATCACAATAAATATGATTATTGTCATATTATCATACAATCATCAATCCCTGCGTATGACTGGGTTTCCCTAAACACTACGATATCATTCCCTGTGTGTAACTGTATAATATCCATGATTTTGGTCATGAATTACATTATATGAGTGCATTCTTAACCCTCTATCTTAACCCATACCAAAGTAGATGGTTATACAAGTTATACAAGTTATTATTAGTGTAAGCTTGATGTAGTGTAAGCAAAGTAGATGGTAATACAAGTTATTACTAGTTATTGTGTAAGATGTAGTGTAAGCAAAGTAGATGGTTATACAAGTTATTATCAGTTATTGTGTAAGCTTGATGGTTATACAAGTTATTATCAGTTATTGTGTAAGCTTGATGGTTATACCAGTTATTATTAGTGTTATTGACATGTATGCTTATTTAGTGTAAGCAAAGATGTAACCCCTCCCTCCCCTCCCTTCCTGTTGTCTCGTGTCCCCTCCCCCCCATCTCTGTAATCTTGTTTTCAATCATTGTAAAGTGCTTTGAGTTGCATCCATGTACCAAAGGCGCTATATAAATAAAGTTTCACTTCACTCTTACACCGGCTACTGTACCTGTTTCCCTGTCCAGAGAGGATATGGCTTGATCAAGGCGGGGGGCAGCAGCTTGACCCTGCCGACCTTGTCGGTCAGCCCTCTGTAGACCAGCTCAGTGTACTGGTCCCGGGTGAAGAAGCAGCCTCTGATGGTCATGCTGGTGCCTGACACCATGTGGTCCTGGATCAGACCGGCCAGAGGCTTCCCATCCTGACAGGACCACACACGCACAGATGAGGCACGACAAGAAGCTAAGAAGCAAGAGCTCCGCCATTACCTACCAGAATCACACGTGACGGGTCACACATACGGGTCACACATACGGGTCACACATATGGGTCACACATACGGGTCACACATCGCCCTTACTGGCAGGGGATAAAAATCCGCAAGATGTCTCTTACTGCTGACCATCCTCCCATCCATCTCTCCTCCCTTTCACTTCTTCCCCCAATAAAATAACTAAAACCATGGAATGGAGAATGGGATTCCTTTCACATTTAAAAAAAAGAAAGAAAGAAACAAGTGACAAATTGAATTGTTCCACTCTCCAACAAAGAGAGAAGGCAGAATGTTTACCTTGGGTACCAGGTACTGATGGTCAGTGCTGACCAGCGTGTAGGCCTCAGCCCTCCCCAGCTCGTTCTGCGGGAAGTGGGCGTTCATCTCGTCTCCGTCAAAGTCGGCGTTGTAGGCCTTACAGTTGGCGTAGTGGAGCCTCAGGACCTTCTCCCCGGGCAGGATGCGGGCGCAGTGAGCCTGGATGGACGGCCGATGGAGCGTAGGCTGCCGGTTCAGCAGCAGGACGTCGCCGTTCTTGATGTGGCGGTTGACCTGAGGAAAGCATGACTGGTGCTTAGAGGAAGATTCCATTCCACAACAAATTGTCAAACAAGATACAGTACGCACAAAGAGGGTGAACACTGGGCAACATTCAAGTAAGTGATTCAGAGAGGAGTAAACATTTAAAACAATCTTTTTGGGAGATTTTCTTTTATTTATTTTTTTACAGATTCCGTATTGAAACATGCCTCTACGGGGGGGGGGGGGGATTGCGGGACACAGGAACCACAGTGTGTGTGTGTGTGTGTGTGTTGTGTGTGTTGTGTGTGTTGTGTGTGTTGTGTGTGTGTGTGCGTGTGTGCGTGTGTTGTGTGCGTTATGTGTTGTTCTGTGTGTGTGTGTGTGTGTTGTGTGTGTTGTGTGTGTGTGTATAGAGTATACACAGTGTGTATGTGTGTGAGGAATGGAGTCTCCTTACTATCTTCATGGTCATCTTTTGTTGGCCAGTGCAGGGGGTGAGCAGCTGCTTGGCTATAGCCTCTCGCTGGATGACGTTGGAGCTACTCAGGATGGTGCGGCTGCCGTCCTCGTTGATCACCATGGACGCGCCTGGGTGGATGTCGGGCCCGTTCAGCACCGCCTGGCGGAGCTCCTTCACATTCCACGGCGTCACCGGCTGGGGGTAGGTCAACTTGGTGGCAAACACCTGCAGCATGACAAATGGACTGTGAGCTCGTAAAACCATAATAGTCATAAACAGACTGTTCACCATTATAACCTTTCACCGCAAAAGCACAGTCAGTAAAAACAACAATAAAAATAGTTAAAGACTAGAAGCAAGTTTAAAAAGATGGTTTTGAGACATTGTTTGAAGGAGGAGACAGAGCACGCTGGAATCTTTTTGGGGTGTTTTGGGAGTATGTATGTTCCCATGTACCAAACGCAGGCGTCCAGTCTCACCATTGGGATTCCAATCTCATTGGTCTCGATGTACATGTCAGGACAGATGACAGAACGCGCTGCGTAGTCCACACGTTTGCCCATCATGTGTTTCCTGAACAGACCGTCCTTCTTCTCTAAAATCTACGAGAGAAAACAGAGACAGCATAAGCAACATCGTACGCTTAGGGCTTATTGATGTTTGACAAACCTAACGTTTGACTCAACTGAAGACAAGTGTATATTTACATGAAGAATGCGGATGAGACAGAAATGTATTGTTCACTAATGATTGACAGCGAGGCGGCCATTATGGAGACTGCATGGATTTGACAGTTTGTTTTGCATGCCCGTACGGAGAAAGCCTGGAGAGAGGTCTCCAAGGGAAAGGGGCTGCCCACCTGACGGATGCCTGGGTACTTTTCCGGCATCAGTTTGTCCATCTCGCTGTCGAAGACGATGTTGACGTGACTCTGCAGCTTGATCCAGGTGTTGTAGAGCTTGTCTGTGAGCGTCACACCTGGGACCCCTGTCAGGAAGGCCTGGTCTGTCTGAGAAGGGACTGCCGCCACCTGGAGAGGGACAGGGGGAGAACAGGTGAGGGGACAACACTGAACACACAGTGGCTTAACTCAATCACTCCATACAAGAGACAGATACCATATGGCATGACTACCTGGTAGGAGATCCGAGATGTTTATCTAAGAGCTTCATAGGACCACATACCTTCTCTGTCTCAGTCACCTCTTCTTCTTCGTCCTGCAGCTTCTCTCCAGCGATGAGGGTGAGCAGCTTCTGGATGACTCCGCTGTCCTTCATCACGGCCTGCATGTTGACCGTCTGGCCGTTGGTGAACATCTGGTCCCCGAGACGGTTGATGGGCCGGTACCTGGAGGAAACAAGAGTGTTCAGCCAGCGGCTGACCAACTGGGATGGAATGTCCACATGGGGTTCTCAAGGATCCAATCCCACCCAGATCTTTCACCATGTGGATCTGACAGACTCCTCTCACCTTGCTGGTGGGACCACCATCAGATCCAGAAAAAAGAAGTCTGCAAAGAAGCTAGCGGGCGCGCCTGGCCGTTCTCCCAGTCCAGAGAACAAAGACTTCAGGAAGAAACCTGCGATAGGTGCCAAAGTAAAAAGGAACAAAACATTTACCAGATGTTCATTTCTACCACTTGATGGATAGACAAGAATTGTCACAATAACAATGAGGAACCTTTTTTTTTCTTCAGATTTTATCCCTTTTTTTTTCACCCAATTTGGTAGCCAATTGAACCCAACCTAGCATCCAATTATCCCCTGCCTATTGCATAGGATCCGCCGCACGACCCCGTGGCCGGCAGTCCCAGAGGAGGCCGCCAGGCAGACTAGCTGACTGGCTCCTCGAGCCCAGCACCGTTATTCCGGCACCCAGGGGGCGGTGTTGCGCGGCGGATCCTTGTCCGGAAATACTCCTATACCCGCCCTCGGGAGCGGCCGCCCAATATGCCGCTCCCCGTATGTGCCCCAGCCATATCCGGATCTGGCGAGCTGGGATTCGAACCCAGTCCCCGGTGGGCAGCATGCACTAGTGGCCAGTGCTTAGACCGCTACACCACCGTGGGGCCCCGGAACCTTTCTTTCAGGCCCAGCAGAGATCCTCTGACAGGGCATCCGGCAGCCGACAATTTCAGTCAGTAGAAACAGACAGCTTACCTTCCTTCTCCCACAGGTGGGTGAGATGCTCCCGTGTCTTGCTAGGAGTCAGGTATCCACGTTTTCCCGCCATGGGATCCTCTGAAAGAAGAGCATCATATTATTTGCTCTGGACAATACAGTGGCAATAATGTGACCAGTCAAAAAAAAAAAAAAATGTCCAGAGAGAATAGAGCAAGCAGCAAAAGGGATTGATGGGCATTACCTTCTGTGCTCCCTTTGCTGGGATATTTCTGCATTGAGACGGGTAATGTGACAATCAGTTTGCAATTGTGCTCCCTGCGAACTGTTGACCGGCCACCCCTATTTTAGGAACAGTCAAAACTATATTGTTAAAGAAAGCTTCTCATCACATGAATGGATAAGAAATTAATGGCCAGTATTATGATACATGACAGGAAGTACGTCATTGGTAAACTATACACCAAGGACAGGTTGTGTTTTGTAAGAGGTAGAGCTATCATAAAACTAATGAATTAAGTAATTAATATTATGCCTCAGTCAAATGTCTGTCAATGGTCCAGACTTGCTTATCAATGACCACAATGGTCCAGACATACTTGCAGCGAGGGCATTTCCTGGAGGACATGTGGACCCTCCAGAAGGCAGTTATAAGGCTGCTCTTTTTCTCACAGAGATGCTTGATCTGAGAAGACAAAGAACAATCCATGTATCACCCTGGCCTCTGTGTTAGAGACATAATGTGCAGTTTGCATACCACATACACAGTTCAAACTTACTGGTGTGCTTTGCCCATTACTGCCCGTCTTCTCTTTGACCACCTCATCATAGTACTGCTGCAACACTGCCTGGATCTCATCACCTGTCGGTTGGGCGTTGACCTCCAGGAACTGCAATAGACAAAAAGGGTCAAAGACAGTCGAATCAAAAACGCCATCGAGTGCATTCTTGAGTGCATTTTCCAGATAAACAAGTGTGTTCAATCAAGAAACAGACCCCAAAACAATATTTCACTGAGACACACAACAGGAGACGTGTGTTCTCTATGACGCTTGCTCACCCGGTTGAGTACTGGCTCCAGCTCATACACCTGCTGGAGTTGTCCCACATCCAGCATCTTCAGCTGGTACAGCAGCAGGTGGAGCACTGCGCGGGAACACGTCATCATGTGACAGTTCAGGCATGAGCCCCGGACCAACAGGTACAGTTTCTAGTAGAGGGGTCAGGGGGAGTGGTGAGCCAGAAGGTATGGAAGTATGTTCAATTAACTAAATAGCTATTAAGGTATAATAACTTAGCCCGCAGTAGTAACCAATGTGGACAAGGGGCTTGGAGGGCCAGTTTTATCAATGCTTCATTGCACATAGTGACGTGATGCAAAAAATTGGCCAGGAATTGGACGATAGAACTTATGGGTGATACATTATTGGGCTGGTGAGGAGGTTACACAGTACTTACATCAAAGAAGAGTGGGTTGAAGACGGGCAAGGGAAGCTCAATATGCCCGAAGTGACCAGGACAGTTGCGGTAGTCTTGCATGCAAGTGGAGCACACCTCTTTGTTATCACCTGGTCCCAGTGAGAGGTCGTAGAGGCCATTCTGGGCCACATTACCCACACTATCCAGGAACCTGGGGTTGGTGATCGTTTTGACGCTCAGCTTCCTAGAATGTGGAATGTATGTCACCAGAACAAAAGAGTTGAAACAGAAGGGTTGAAACAGTAAGTAAAATGTATTTCTACAGCACCTTTCCCCAGACCAAGGGTCACAAAGTGCTTTACATAACAAGGAAGAAACACAATAAAACCTGAAGAATGAACCAGAAGAGTTGAAAGTGAGCTCAGTGAGCAAAGAGAAGAGCTAGCCAATGTTCTGAAGTTATCCAAAACACTCAAGCCAACAAATCAAATGCATGAAGTGATACTTATGGCACTCACGCAAGCTAAGTAAGTAAACTAGATGACAAGGTATGCAACAAAGTTATTCACAACAACAACAGCACTCAAGAGCCGGCCACGCTGCCTCAGGAAGGCCTCCAAGATCTCCAGAGACCCATCCCACCCTGGGTACGAACACTTTGCTCGGCTGCCCTCGGACAGGCGGTTCAGGACCATGTCCAAGGACAAACAGACTGAAGCTCAGCTTCTACCCTAGGGCCATTCAGGCCCTAAACACAGCAAAGACCTAGGTTCTAGCTGGACAATCTAGACAATTTGATGGCAGCTACTAGATTGTAATCAAGTGCAATACTGAAATACAACTGTGAACATTAGTGATGCTCCGATCTGATCGGCGCCGATCGGTATCGGCCGATATGGCCTTGATCGGTTTTGATCGGAGTTCTCAAAACGGCCGATCAAACACGACCGATCCGTTAACAAAATGGCGTCGCCAGTCTGGAAATATTACACAGTGTCGGAAAGAGACAACAAATATGCAGTTTGTAATGTCTGCGCAAAAGAAATTCCTCGCGGAGGAACGCACGCAAGGACTTTCAATACCACGAATATCATACGGCATTTGCTGCGTTCGTCGATTCGCTCCGAGAGCGCCGAAGCGCACACTGGGCTCGACGTCATAAAGGGACCGAGTGCTTTGATTGGACGAGAGGTGTTCCACGAGTGCTGGTCAGAGTTCCAGCGCGACTTCACGAGCGTAGTGTAGGTAGTGTTCAGCGACGTCATGTGACCCCGCGAGCAGGAAGTCACTAAGCTAGACTAAGGTCCATAGCAACAACAACTATTAGCGCGAGAGTTTTAGGTCTTTCTCTGGGCACCTTGCACAAGTGTAGATAGCGAGCGACTTTTCAGCATAGCAGGACATATTTGAGATGATAAGAGGAACAGGCTGAGTGCCAAAAACGCTGAGATGCTTGTATTTCTCAAGGCTAATCTGACAGTGATGCTGCTTAATCAGAAGTAAGGTTTGAGTCTGAAATCTCCTTAGGTGAAATGTTTAGTTTTTTTGTTTTATTGATTATTGCCGACTTGCTGTCTTATCTCCTCCTAAATATGACTTGCAACTGACTGACTTGAAACAGTATTTTATATTTGGCTATAGCCTGTTTATGTTGCAGTTTAGTTTGGGTATGTTTATTGTTCCTCAGGAAAGCTACAGTATAAGCTCCAAGTTCTCTAAGAGCCCCTAGTTCCTCTCATTCGAGTGGAATGTTGCACATTTGATGTGACAGTGTACATTTTATTTATTATGATTTTTATTTTCACATTTTATTTGTTTTTCCTGAAGTAAGCTACAGGTGGTTGTGAATTCAATAAAACAGATGGTTGTCAATTCATGATACTTTCTCATCTCCTAATTTCATTTGAATACTTAATATGCAATGTCAATGGTGTTAAGAATAATTAAAAACATAAATAATGCTACACAATAAATAGAATGCTTCAATTGCCATTTTCGACGCTGTGATCGGTGATCGGTGATATCGGATCGGCAGATCACTGATTCCAGTGATCGGTGATCGGTGATCGGCACCAAAAACCCTGATCGGAGCATCTCTAGTGAACATTTCAAACCTGCAAACTGCGACACTTTAAATGAATGTGCAATAATACTATGTGTAATATGACAACCCTTGTGTACAGAAGGTCCAGAGATAGGAAATGTTAGGATATTTATAGCATAGCATAGAGTACAGCACAGTGTTTTATTTGTATAGTATAGTAGTATAGTATAGTGGATAGTGTATATAGCCTTTATTTATGTAAACCAGCTCTTCTCCCCTCTTGTTTTTAGTATTTTTTTACCTAGCACCAGGGGAGCCCCCCCTCCCAAATGTCGTTGTATGGTACCTGTACTATATCAATGACAATAAAGACCATTCATTCATTCATTCATTCATCAAGTCAGTCATGTTCAGGCATGTTGTTCAGGCATGTTGTTGAGCTGTGATGACAGTCATGCTAAGCACTTCTTACCTTATTTCTTCGGCAGAGTACATGCCAAACGACATGCCCTCCAACTGCCTCCATGGTGTATCTTTCCCAAAATACATTCTGGAGAAATACCCAAGTGAACGTTTTTTTTTTTAATGTTTATTGTAAATCCATCATGTGCGAAACCCCACATGCACGAGGAAGTCCGACTTCTACCCCACGTGGGATCTTACTGGACTGTACCACTCCACTTTAGGTCAACGTATAAAGAAAGCAAAAGTTACTATATTAGCTGAACATTTTAAAACATCAGTCATTTATTGATGTAACGTATTATCGAAGCAAAAATGTATTAACCATCACGGTAAGAGCTAATTAGTTAAGAAAAAAAATGCAATCTATTTGTGCAGCTCACCCCCCCTATGAAAACCTAAATCGTTTAGCCCTTCCCATGATCCCTCTGGTTTGTTTCCAACATGGCTGCCCCCTGTAAACACGTAGGGCACAGCCTGCATAGGAACAGTGGATTTTTACTTACTACATTTGAACAATTCTGTCTTCGAAGGTACGTTTTACATAATGCACATAATGTTGATCATTGACATTGACGTATGTATTGGTTCAGTCGCGTGTTTGTTCCGGGCGGCAGCAGTCATCCATGGTGTGTCTGTCTGTGCACTATCAGGAGGTCACAACATGCTCTTATCAATGGTTGTGATGCTACTTAGAATTGAATGAATGAATGAATGAATGAATGGATGGTCTTTATTGTCATTAATATAGTACAGGTACCATACAACGAAATTTGGGAGGGGGGGCTCCCCTGGTGCTAGGATTTTTTATTTTTTTTACTAAAAACAAGAAGGGAAAAGAGCTGGTTTACATAAATAAAGGCTATGTACACTATCCACTTTACTATACTATACAAATAAAACACTGTGCTGTACTCTATGCTATGCTATAGATATCCTAACATTTCCTATCTCTGAACCTTATGTGCACGAGGGTTGTCATATTGCACATAGTATTATTGCACATTCATTTAAAGTGTCGCAGTTTGCAGGTTTGAAATGTTCACAGTTGTGCACAATTGCACTATAGGAGCAAATGTTTTGCACATATCTTGTTGATTCATACATCCTTTTTGCTCCAGGAACTTTGGATGGAGCGCGTCTGTCTGTCAACAAACTGCATCGGCTACAAAAGGTATTTGCTGTCAGTGAACGATAATACAGTAGTCCAATAATGTTCACGATTGTCCAGTATTTATTACATTATATTCAACTTTATTGTCATTGCACAGAGTCCAAGTAATGCTACAACGAAACGTAGTATTTGGTTATTCAGTTAAGGTGTTGTGATACGTTTTCTTTTTACACGATTTCAGAGCCTGCCGAGTCAATTGTCATTCCTAGAAAGAAAACATGGTACGTATGCAATTTGTTTGAAATCTCTCCCACGCTGAATTAGGCCATTTTGAATGCTGTGTCATTTCAATATTGTTCATTTGACAGGGCTAAAGAGGCTGTACTGGAAGCTCTCGCATCCACCGTCAACAGGGTAAAAATACTGCAATCAATGAGTACTTTTAGTTTATAAAGTGCTTGAGCTCAAGCAAGCCACAGTGACATTGACCAGTTTCTTAGTATTTAGTGTAAATGCATCTTTGTAAAACAAGACTATGTGAATACCTTTCAACTTGATCCTCCTTTCCAGGACCCAACTGCACCACATTACATGTTCCAGGATGATCCCTATCTCACACCAAGAACGTCTGCAGAATTTGTAAGTAACGCGTGGGAGTTCTGGAGCTTTTCTGCTACTGTATATCAACCACTGTTGGCACTGATCATGTGTTTTGTATTCTTTGTCCTCCACAGAAATTATACTCCCTAGCCCAGGAGTCTGGCAGAACCGCAGGGAAATTTTTTGTCAACACACATCCCAAGTTTTTCCAGAAAGACTTTGCTGAACCGCACATCCCAGTGAGTTTGACTACAAGACCATGTCTGAAAGTCCCATTTAGCGACATCACGATGAAGTGTGTTAAGAAACTGGTCTCTGTCTCTCTGGCCTGCAGTGCCTCATGCCAGAGACCGTGGAGCCGCAGCTGGAGGAGGTGAGCGAGGCTGCGCTGGTGGAGAGGATCATGCTGAGGAAGGTGAAAGCAGCAGTAGACCTGTATGACCAGCTGCTACAGTCAGGTGAGAAGTCGTCACTAACACCTGCCTTTAATCAGTCCCTCTGTTATAGTGACATTTATATTGGCTCACAAGTATACTTGAGTTATCCAACATGAGTAATGTGAGTTTTGGAATGTAGGCCTATTATTACTTTGGCCCAACACTTTCTCGTAGTTAAACGTTTGTTTGGTACATGTCTGATGACTCCGTATTTCAATGCAGGCAGCGCAGTGTCTATGGATGTCACCAATGATCTGCTGGACCTTATTTGCCTCTATGGAGACAGGGACCCTGTAGAAGATAAGCCAGAGACTGAGGACATGGTGGGACATTTACGTGTCTCTCATAGCTAAGGACTTGAGAGAAGTTCTTGACCACCTGATTGGTCACATTATCAACATGTAATTCAAAGCTTATCCTCAAGGCGGTACTGTATGTGCCACCTCACTCCAGACAGCAACAGATTTTCACAATTTTTACTGTACATTTGCTTATATGATTCTAATTTAGATTTTTTGTTTTTGTGTGGTTCAGCTGTCCTGTTGTTACTTTAGTTTTAGTTTATTTGTATTTATTTATTCATTATTTAGATTTGTTTTCTTCTCTTCTTCTTCTCTATTTTATTGTTGTTGCATAGGACCCCCTAGAAAACGAGATATCATATCTCAAGGGGTTATTCCTAATAAAGCAATTTCTTATATGATTGGAATGCTCAGATGAACATTGTTAAAAAGAGATGTATTTCTGCATTAGCTGTGTCTGCTTTACTCAGCATCTCTGTTGGTCTGACCCTAGGAGGAGACCCAGGTCGATGGCCAGAGGAGGAGAGGAAGGATGCGGAGAGCTTCAGACATCCTGAGGGTAGTTTGGAGGTAAGGTTGTTCAGGTGAAGCCGTGTTGGCGAGGAGGGAGCAACTTAATTGACACCAGCTCAGTGGCCTTGCGGTTATAGTGTCCGCCCAGAGATTGGGAGTCATACCAAAGACGATAAAAATGGTACCCGATGCCTCCCTGCTTGGCACTGGTTGGATTGGGGGTAAGACCCTGCGACATACCAGCGTCATGTCCAGGGGTTGTACGTCAAGCATATACCATAATGTTACTCAATTATTATTCTATTTTCTCCTACAGGGAAAACAACAATGCAGAGCGGATATTTAACCTGCTGCCTGAGCGTGACAGACGATCATACGGAGCTCTCATCAGAGGCATGGTGAAGGTTAGTCACACTTGTCATCATATGACATCTCTTATTCATCCTTGTCACTGGGGCTTCTGATTCAGTGTCTGCATTTAAACCCCCCCCTAGCATGGAGCCTATGCAAGGGCATTCAACACATACACAGACATGCTGAACAACAGGCAGACAGGTGAGCGTGTTTTCAAAGATTCGATGTAATTATAGCGTCTAAAAACTGTGAAATCATCACTGATCATACATGTTTCGTCCTCCAGCGGATGTCCACACCTTCAATGCTCTGATCTTCGCCGCGCCTGAGGTTAGAGAGAAGTACACTGAGAAATGGGAACTGATCACTGTAAGTCTGTATAGGACACCTACCGTATATATTATATTATATATATGATATATTATATATCATGTCGAAGCCTGGATTCATATTCACAGGGTCTCAGTAGGAGTGTTGATCTAGAATCAGTTTATCAGATTTTATGGACAGCTTTGTGAATATGGACCCTGATGTCAGAGAGAGAGATCCTTGTACTCACAATCTCTCTCTCTCTCTCTCTCTCTCCTCTCTCTCTCTCTCATCCCTCTCCCTCTCCCTCTCCTTCTCCCTCCTGTAGGAACTGCTAAATCAGATGAATGAACAGAAGGTGAAGCCCAGTCTGCTGACGTTTAACGCTGTGCTGAAGGCGCTGCGTCGCTGTGGCAACCTGGGGAGGGCGCAATCTCTGCACACCCTTAGTGAGATGAAGGTTCTGGGTGTCGGTCAGTATGCAAACACTCCACGTGTTGTTCAGAGACTGTTGTTGTACTGATCCCTATTGGGAATTATGTCAGTATATGGGAATTCTGCAATGAATCACCGATGGTATTTCTTTGACGGTTCATGTGTTTTCTCCAACCTTTTTCAGCACCCAGTTTGGCTTCTTTCAACCATGTCCTGACCATTTTCTACAAACCAGGTGAACACATCATTTCAGTTGTTGTGATGAGTTGGTCAGTGGTCGTTGTGGTGGTATGTGCAGTATGTAGCTCTAATTTTTCTCTCTTGGTTCTGTCCAGGGTCTTCTCCCCAAGGTCAGACAGATATTCTTCAGGAAGTGATCTCAGAGGTGGAAGGAAAGACGTTCGGGCCTCAGGATCCAGATGACAGTACGTATGAGAGATTTGACTGATGAGAGATATGGAAATACGTTTGTAATAGTTGCTGGCTTTCCCCTGACAGAACCCCCGCCGTAGCGCAGCTATCCCTACGTATCGTAAATGTTTTCGTTGACTAAGTGACTAAGTCTTACCCTTCTTTTTGACTCTTTCCAGCACAATTTTTCATCAATGCCATGAGAATTGTAAGTATCCTTAAATGTGTATGATTATTCCTGCAGTATTTCAGTATCTAACAAATAGTATGACGGCCGGGGACAGAGTGGTAGTATATGCATTTTATTGTAAGCAGGGCTCCCCTGAAAAAGTGACCTTGGTCTCAGTGGGATACCTCTGTATAAATAAAGGATGATTCTTATGAATCATAATGTCTGTCCCCCACAGTGTATGGATACCAAGGACATAGAGCAGGCCTACAGGCTCCACAGCTTCCTGGGCCAGGGAGAGAACTGGAGGCTGCTGGGAGACTCCTTCCAACAGAGTATCTACTAGTGAGTAGTCTGGCCTGCAGACCAGATTCATGGATGCCTGAGGTGTGTTGTAAGGCGTAGCAGCTGTGCCGATGACACGCTATAGGGCCGACCCGAGCTGTCCTCGCTGAGTACGGTATGAGTATAGAACAGCCTGCCTCCAGAAATGATGCATCATCACCACTGAGTGCAATGGTACAGCGCTATTGCTCACCCTCAACACCGATTGGGTTTAGACATCATCTTGGTTGCCTGCCACTAGCACAGCAGGGGCTCGGTACAGCTCGATAGTCCGGAAAACGGCTTAAGAGTGCCGAGTATGATTCTCTCTAAACTGTGTACAAACACATGGGCATTTTTTCTGAGTGGGGCAGTCCCACTCATATTTTTCATTTTATTTGACAGATACAGTATAGTAGATTATGACAGGAAGGATGGGTGAGAGAGAGAAGAGGGATGACATGCAGGATATGTCCCCGGCCGGAATCGAACCGGCGACCCTGCGGTTACATGGTCGGCGCTTAACCCGCTACGCCACCTAAGCGCCCCACATGGGCATTTCTGAACATCTGATTTGGCGTCTTTTTTGGGGCCGTCTCGTCTCTGACTTCTCTGTCTCTCGTCCAGTGGCAGGTTCTTCAGCCTCCTGTGCATGATGGAACACATCGACGTGGTGCTGAAATGGTACAAAGACCTGATCCCTTCTGTGAGTAGTCACGTCCTGGTGACGAGACAGACCGTGCACGTACATGCCAACACTCAGAGAACACTCGGAGAACACGCCAGAGTGGTGTTAACTGGTCTTGTTTGTTTGTTTGTTTTTGTCTGTAGCTGTATTACCCAAACACACAAGGATTGAAGGATCTGCTCCAGGCGCTGGACACTGAGAGCAGGCTGGACATGATCCCACAGATATGGAAAGGTGGGTTGAAACGGAATGTGAGGTTACAACATAAGTGTTGTAAGGACACAAGTCGAGAGAGAGAGAATAATGATTGACAACCAGTGCTCCTGTCCACCCCTCCTCCACAGACGTCCGGCGGTTGGGCCATGAGAACAAGCCAGACCTGGTGGAGGAGATGCTGTCCCTCATGGCCAGGGACAAACACAGCAGTGAGGTGAGGAGTGGGGAGAAACGCCGAGCAGCACTGCATTGACAGACCACCATCTGACATCCTGCCTGATGCATAATGATAATGCATTGGAATGGGGAATGGAGTGGTTTTCCACCAGCTGTGAAAAGTTGACATTGTATTAGGGAAGGGGGTGGGAGGTATCAATAGTCTGAGTATTGTAATTGCTAAAAACATGCTGATTTATATTGAGACCTATATTGGTATGCCTGCAGGTCCAGGAGTCTTTTGCGCTGTGTGCCATGGATGTGAGTAGGGTGTATGAGCAGATGGACCGAGGTCGAATCGCCTTGGAGTGGACAGCCTCCTCCCTGAACAATGTCACCTTGATCCTTCTGGCTGCCCAGAAGAAGAAGCAGGCCTGGTGAGAGCTGGACCAAGACGGGTGGAGGTTCTAGGGGTGGAGGGGTTTAGACCAGTAGCCAGTCAGGGTGGAGGTTCTAGACCAGTAGCCAGTCGGGGTGGTGTTTCTAGACTAGTAGCCATGGTTCTGTAGTAAGGGGATTTGGGGATATATAGTTGCAACTGGGGATGTTATTTGCAAGAATATTATACTGCTTACTCCTATCCAAGTATTTGCTTCAGAGTTGAACTGAGGCATCTGTATACTTGTGGTTTGGTTAATTGTACAGCAGTCACTTGTGCGGGAGCCATTGGTAAATAATTTCAGTGTTTTCATGTCTTTTCCTTGATCTAGGGACATGTTGAAACTCTTCAAGGCCAAAAACAGAGTCCCATCGTAAGTGTCAACAGTTCATGTGCATCACTCATATTTCTGTGAGCCATCGTTGGCCCCTAGTTGTGAAGACTGACTAGTTGTTGTGTTTCTGTAGTGAGGGGCTGATGGAGGAGTTTATGATGAGCATCAAGAGCGACAACGCCCCTGAGCAAGCAGTGGAGCTGGTTCAGATCTCAGCCAGCTTCTGTCTCCCCATCACCCCCAAAATGGCCAAGAGGGTGCAGCAGGAGTTTGAGCTCTCTGAGAAGCAAAGGTGTGTGATGTTGTATTACTTTTTTTTTCTTTACCTAGATTAAGCCCAGTTCTGGACAAAAAAAACCCATTTTCAATGGAGAATTTGCATTGCAGGAATAAGGCTTGCCATAGGTCAGATAAATAGTACTTGTGTGAACTGAACTGTGTGAATTGAATGGGTACATGTTCTCATACCTTTTTTGTTGCAGGAGTATTCTGTCTGAGCTGGAGGTCACAGAAGACAATGAGTGAGAGGAGAGCTGCCTGCCACCTGTTTGAGAATACAGCACTAAAATGTACCTGTTGTGTCATGTGTGAATTGTTCAATAAAATGTAACTAAAACCAATAGATCCCTGGTTTTTATTTAATTATGAATCACACTAAGAGTTTGAGATTTTACAGTATTTGATTAGTCACATTTTAAAGTCAAATGCCATTGAAAGTCATGACATGTAGAGACAGCACATAATAGATGATAATTACATAAAAATACAATTTCCACTGAGCTCTTGTCAACAACCATGATTTATTGATATCCAATATTGACAGGGAGGAAATAGCATGACAAAATTGATTATTTAGGTGAATCTCCACAAAACGTCTGATCAATAAACGACCAGAAATAAATGAACACTTGATGAAAGCGTTACACGTGTGAGCTGAAGAACGAAGAACAAGGCTAGTAGTGTGGACAGGTTACTTCTTCTGGAGTGGCATTGGACCAAGCGTCCATCTAACAGCGCGCACACACAGTGCTACTCAGTGAGGGGTTTTATCCACAAGGGGGTGCTACGTCTCACCTTCTGAGATCCCTGCCTGGAATTAACATAATTATGAACATGACTGAGGTACATTCAGACAAACACTTCAGTACTATCGTCTGTAGGTAGCAACTCTTTTTATAGACGTTTGGGCAGGTTTCAAGGAAAAGGAGGGCACATTTAAACTTGGGATACGCAGATCAGTGGCATAGTGCTTCAAAAAGTTATTTCCTCTGATATTATTATTTATTATTATATTCATAAATTAAATTCCTCCAGGGAGGCAGAGCTCACTGTTGATACAGATGAGGGCACTCCATGTATGAGCAGGCATGGGTCTGGTCCAGAAACACCCCGTAGTCCCTACTTCCTCAACTCTACATCTGAAAGGGACTGGATAAGGTACAAGCATGATGGCAAAAAAAAAAATCTGACTAGGCAGGGTTGAGCTTCCACGATCTTTCTTTTTACCTATTGAATGGTTTCCTATCCTGTAGGGTCTAGGGGTTCTTTCTGGACAGGACCTGTCTGGGTCTGATACCTTACGGCGCTTGGGTGGTGCCCAACCCCACGGCGTTGGCGTACGCAGACAGGAGGCTGACCACCTGTCTGGTTTCTAATGTGAGCCGGGCCTCTTTGAGCCAGTCCTGTGCCACCCTGCGGGACTCGCCCTGCAGCTGGTTGACGAACTTGGCCGCCAGCTCCAGGTCGCCGTGCTCCAGGCTGTAGGCGGCGTACGAGAGCAGCTTGAACGTGTCGAGGTCTTCGGTCGCCAGCTTGGCGGGCGGGGCCTCCTGCGCGTTCTCAAAGAGGAGGATGGCCTGCAGGTAAGAAAGGAAGTACTGGTAGAGGCTGTTGCGCGTCTCGTCGATGAGGGCGACGCGGCGCACCAGCTGGCGGATGCCGTAGAAGCGGGCGCGGAGGGAGGCCTCGCTGTAGATGCCGCGACTGAGAGACTCGCCGGGCAGGGCGGTGGTCAGGGCGTGGGCAAACTCGTTGTCGGTGCAGCTCTCCTGGATGACCTTGACGGCGCCGTCTAGGGGCTCGGTGGGGGTGTCTGCGGTCGCCGACTTCAGTGTGTAGTTGAGAGCCTCCACGGACAGCCACAGCTGATGGGCCTTGCGAGCCTCTTCCTCTGCAATCACATGACCTGCAGGGAACGACAAGAAGAACGCTTGGGTATCTCAACGGTACAGACCAGAGAACAGCCTCTAGAAGGGAAGGCTTGAGAAGGGGACTGTTGTTGTATACATTTGCATGTGAAAAGATGACCGTGGCTTAAGAGAGTGCAGTGTCAGTGTTCTTCTGTGCGTGTGAGGGTATTTCCCTGTGTGTATTACTCACTGTCAATGGCCCCCTCCATGCCCTTGAGCCTGGCGTAGGCTGCATTCATGTCCAAGGTGAAGCTGTCTAGCTGTTCCTGGGTCAGCCGGCGGTACTGAGTTTCCTGCTCAGTCATCTTACTATTCAGGACCTGGATCAGAAGTTAAATATATTCATCACTTGGTTTGTATTAGATATGGTTTACTGTATGTATGTGTGTTTGTGTTAGATATGGTTTACTGGATTTAGTATGTGTGTTTGTATTAGATATGGTTTACTGGATTTAGTATGTGTGTTTGTATTAGATATGGTTTACTGTATGTATGTGTGTTTGTATTAGATATGGTTTACTGTATGTATGTGTGTTTGTATTAGATATGGTTTCCTGTATGTTTGTGTGTTGGTATTGTTCCATACTACAACACACAGGGTGGTGGGGGGTTGTGTGTGTGTGTACTGTACAGCAGGGGTCTTCAACCTTTTTCAGCCCAAGGACCCCTTGGACGCGAGACAAACAGAACAGGGAGCCCCATATGTATATATATATTTTTAATGTGTCACATTTTAAGGCCTATAATAACTTTTATATTTACTTAATTCACCTTTTATTCCACCTTATTATTTATATGCTGGGTTATTAGCCTATATATTATGTGTTTAAGATTGATAAAAATATATAATTTCCCGTTATTGATTAACGTTAATTTCACAACAAAGACCGAACTGCACCATTTTAACCAACACCTAGCTTGCTAGACAGTTTTTGTTTTTGTTTTTTAGCTAACGTTATGTTAGACTCTGCATCATGAGAATCATTTATTTTGTAAATAGTTTTTGTCAAAAGTAGTGTATTATTGCCTATTAATGCTTGTACTTTACTCAATATCATTTTTGTTATATTTTTTAATTCTCACAAATTATTTTGGTGAACAATTGTCAATTTGGTGAATAATTGGCGGACCCCCTGCAGTACCTCTGCGGACCCCCTAGGGGTCGCGGACCCCTGGTTAAAGACCACTGCTGTACAGGGTGTGTGTGTGTTGTGTGTGTGTGTACTGTACAGGGTGGGTGTGTGTTGTGTGTGTACTGTACAGGGTGGGTGTGTGTTGTGTGTGTGTGTGTGTGTGTGTACTGTACAGGGTGGGTGTGTGTTGTGTGTGTGTGTGTGTGTGTACTGTACAGGGTGGGTGGGGGGTTGTGTGTGTGTACTGTACAGGGTGGGTGTGTGTTGTGTGTGTGTGTGTACTTGCCTCCTCTGCCTCTGAGCGGAGCTCCTGCTCCTGCACCTTGAGGACGTCACGCAGGTGGTCTGTGTGGGCCGCAGCTTGTCTACGCAGCTGTGTCCGCATCTCTGCCTCCATCACCTCCCGCGTCTCCTCCACCTGACACACACACCGCAGATAGTCATCCATCATCGTATCGAACCATCCACCAACAGACATTTTGAGTGATCTCTCTGAAGCAAGCACAATCATGGACAGAACCCAATTTCACCGTCACACACACTGAAGTATGGATGATTGGGGGCTATTCCATGCAGACCACAAAAACACGTTGGCAGTTTATGTCATATTCATATTTAACTGAATCCTCGACTCAGAACGAGTTCAAAGCGGTTGGAAGGAACCGTGGTGGCGTACCTTCTTCTCCTGCTCCAGACGCATCTGCTCGCGGTTGTGCTCCAGGGCCGTGACCACGGCCGCCTCCAGGGCCTTCTGGTCCTCCAGCTTCTGCTGCTCCAGGGCCGACTCCACGTGGATCTGCTCCCGCACCCTCTGCTCGGCCAGCTCGCGGTTCAGCTGATCGATGCGCCGGTGGGCGTGGGCGATCAGGGAGTTGAGGTCGTCCTGGCTCAGCTTCCCTGCTGGGGCAGCACCAGGGGCCACACCATCAGTTTGGATGCGTTGATCATGGGTGAGTTCGTAAATTCAAGGGTGCGTTCGTAAATTCACTCAGATCACCGGAGCGCTCTCTGGGTTCAACGTCATAAAGCGCTTTGAGTTACATTTCATGTAGGAAAGGCGCTATATAAATAAAGCTTTACTTCACTATAAAGGGACCAAGTACTTTGATTGGACAAGAGGCATTCCATGAGTGCTGATCAGATTCCAGAGCGAATTTATGAAGGCAGCCCATATAGCACTTTTTTTTAATTTCATATTTCATTTAATTTGTTTAAGACGTTGCCACAAAATTTTATTAGATTAAACCTGTTTGTCATTGCACAGAGTACAACGAAATGTGTTTTTTGCTCTAGACACAGGGTCAGCCAGTCAGCACCCCTGGAGCAATTAGGGGTTAAGTGCCTTGCTCAAAGGCACAACGGCAGATATGATATCAGTGTTTCCCCTAGGTTTGTTGCCTTGGGGGGGGTGGCATGGGCCGTGGCTTGGACCCCCCCCCCCCGGGTGGTTCTTTCTGTCTCTCTCTCTGGTGTGCCGACACCAACCTGCTCTCTCCTTCTCTCCCTCTCTATCCTCCTCTCTCCCTCTTTTGCTGTCAACCAAAAGGCAAACATAACAACCAGAGTATTTATAATCTAATAAGAGGTATAAATTGATCCATATAAATGTATAACATAATTATAATTGAATATTGGATTGCTGTGGGCAATGCAGTCAGATAATGTCATTTTGACTTTCTCTCACCTGAAAAAAATGTGTATGTCCAACTGTAAAAAACAGACAGTTCCAATGCTTCAATCCACTGTCCATATACTGTAAATATGCCATTATGGTATTACCATGAAGCCCAATTCTAGCAGAATAAGAAAGATTGTATGTCTACTTTAAGTAAAATAATAAAGTGCATCCAGTTAGCTCTTTAGCTGGCAAGTGTGCAAGCAGACTAGCTCATCTCATAGCTTGCTAGTTCTTTGACACTATTTACACCATGGAACTATAGTCAGACACTTTCTAGTCACAATAATAACCAATTTGAACCAACTTTCTCTGTCAGAACACTCAGCAATTATATTTGCTAACGTTTCAACTTGCTTATTTTCATCTGCAGACATCCCACCCTGCAAAAACTCTCTCGCGTCGCGCGCACACACTCGCACAAAATATTTTATTATTCTCCTATCCAGTGATGGCACAAGTGTGGACATAGGTCTGGCTATGCGAGACTACTGGCGGACTAACGTTACCAACGAGCCCATGGGCTTGCCACTCGCCAGATTGGGTGCGTTTTAAAAAAGCGGATATTTTAGCCTGCTTGTCAGATGTTTGGTGTCTACGTCCGTAATAACTCCTCTTTCTTGGGGAGGCGGGGGGTTCCGCCCCCCCCAAGGCAATTGTAGGTGAAACACTGGATATCATCAACGGCAGATATGACAGTGTTTCCTCTATATGCATTTATTGGTGGCGGGCCGCCACGAATGAATTTCCTCCGCCACTAATTGATTCAGACAGTCCACTTTGATTAAGGGCTGCGCAGAAAGGCAGCGAGTTATTATGACCGGAGAACAGAAAAAAAGCAGATTGAAGCTAGATTTAGGCCGCTTCCAGACCAACATTTCGTTCCGATTTAGGGCGTAGTTAGTTACAATATGTTACAATGTTGCAATTAACCTCGTCGTTTGTGTTCGCACTGCAATCGAGACTGAATCTCTCAACAGGCGCGCGGCGCGAGGCGACGCGCTTTCAAAACAGTTTTGTGATTGGTCCGAATTTCGCGGGACATTTGGATTTCAGGAAATCGCTCTCCTCACTCTCTCTCTTAGCCCGTCGCCGGTGCCTTTAATCCCGTATCCTAATCGAAAATGCAACATCATCAGCGACGACTGTGGGTTATTGCATTTACTACTGTTCTCTGGTTCATGTTCTTATACCAGTGCTCAGTATACGAGTATTTTAAATGAACATTCGTAATGTATGTCTCTGATGTTCATGGTCAACTAAATCAGCCTATTTTGTGAAACAAATAATGTTCCCGCTAATGGGTTAACCGAGCATTCTCGCACCTAAAGTGCAAGCACCTAGCTTCGAACTATTCATAGCAATATGCGCGGGGGAAAAAAATAATCTATTGCCTCTAAAATCACCACGAACAGAACGGCGGAGGTACGGGTAAGCAGGGCTCATGTTGGTGTCCTCAAAGGTAAGTGTTGGTTTCTTTAACTCAACTGATAGCATTACCTTGCTGTTGTTGTTTACCGAATGCTCCATCTGACTGTCACACTGTGATTTTACTTGTGTAAACAGTTAATGAGTAACGTTAGCCGGTTTTGTGCGTGTACTCTCATGTAGGCCTACTTCAGTGGTGTAGTCTAGTTTTTTCTAGTGGGTATACTGTGATTTTCCCCTCCCAGCCTCATATCGTTCATAAAAATACATCTGCGCTCCCTGTCTAACGTTATATATCTAACATTACATGTTATAAGGCTGATCTGTGCATGATAGTCCTGCATTTTGACATATTTCCCCACGTTGATGGTATATGACGCTATAGTCAGTCCCAATGGTCCAAAAGTCAAGTGCTTCGTAACACAGACGGGTGAATTTTATGAATGAAAGTGAAAGTTCTGTCGCAAAACGCCGTTACGAATCTTCACACATTTTAAAGTGGGTATATGGAAATCCTTGGCCTTTTCTAGTGGATATACGGCGTAGTCCTGCGTATCACGTAGACTACACCACTGGCCTACTTCGTATTGATCTTTCTGTGTGTGTGTGTGTGTGTGTGTGTAATGCGCGTTCCGCATGTTCCGCTGCAGCTGTAGGATATATTGGTATTTGATCACCTTCTATATAAAATCACCTGCTCGGCTTTAATGACTTAACCGCTATTTAAGAAATTATAATTGTTGCCACCCTATAGTTTTTGGTGAAATTACGTCTTTATTTTGAGCGCCAGTGCGCGGTTTATGCGCGTGCACTCGGAAAAAAAAGGCGCGCGAAAGACGACCGCTCCGCCACTAATGTGAAAAATCCTGGAGGAAACACTGATATTATATCATATAAATATGATGTCAGCAACCCTCCAGTCACCAGCTCACATGCAGCTCCCTCCTGAGGCGGGGATCGAACCAGAAACCTTCCGATTGCTCGCCAACCTCTCTAACCTCTAGGCTACCTGCCGAAATAGCAGGGGAGCGACTACCGGCAGAGGCAGCTTGCGTGAAGCAAGACAACTGTCTCTGCAGCCTTCTTGTTACACACCAACAGAATCGGTAGTGAGCAGAACGCCTTGCTTGGTGAATCTGAAACATCTCTAAAAGCCATCCCGCTTCTAGTGGTGACGTCATATGGCAGAGCCTACCTGATCCTCAGTGACCCTGGTCGTGGGGGGGCCACAGACATGCAGGCTTCTGCCCCCTGGGCCCCAGCTCAGAGGTGACACCACCGATTCAGCTAATCACGGTTTCGAGGATCAGATTAATTAGCTGCATCAGGTGTCACTGCGCCGTTGGGACAAAAGCCTGCAGTGCTGCGCCTCTCCAGAAGCAGGGTTGAGGATCACTGCTCTACTGTGATGGGAAGGTAGGTAATGTGGAAGAACATTTATATATAATATAATAGACATAATTAGAAATCCAGCCGGTGTGAGAAGCAGTGGGTGAGAAAGTGGGTTAATTGTCCCCGGACTTACTGAGTCCCTTCCAGTTGGCTTGGATCTCTGGAGTGATGCTGTCCAGCTCCTTCTGGAACTGGATCTTGGCTTCGTTCACTAGGTCGCTGTACTGGGACACGATCTTCGCCTCTGACTGCGCTGTCTGGACCTGCAAGCACCGCCACAACCACGCAGGTGACAAACCGGCCTAGTAGGTATTTAGAGGGGCTATGCAGTACAATTCGCGCTAACTGGAGAGGCCGTTAGGGGTTCTCTTCCTCAGAGGGATGTCATTTCATCTGCTGGGATCACGGCTCTCCGCTTCGTCATCGTGAAATGAGACAATCGAAACACACCGCCATTCTTGTACGCTCCACAAATATTCAATGGACCTTCTGGTAATTATAGTAGCGTTACAGTAGTATCAATGACGAGACGGCATGCATACATTGCTGACAAATGTGAGAGAGGCCAGGTTACCTTGGTGACCACACTGTCCAGATCCACCACCATGCTATGGAGGTTCTCCTCCGCAGCCAGGATCTGTGGCCGGGCTGAGGCGATCTTTGAGTCCTTCCCTCCGTCGATCAGCCCCCTCAGCTTCTCCAACTCACCCCTGTGGCCCAAAGACACAGAACACTGAAAAACTGTCTGTGGCCTAAAACCATACTGTAATACTGTACCATACGCAAAGCCCGACAACACTGCACAGAATAGCAAATTCTGTGAAAGCTATTCATGATATATTTAGTTATCATTAATACATCCAGTCAACATTCTAATCCACATACATACAGCACGCTAGTGGCTACAACATTAAAACAACAGAAGCAGAACGCACTTGGCTTTGAGAAGGGCCTCTCCGGCCTCATCCACCAACCGGCTGCGTTCACTCAGGGCGTCCTCCAGAGCTCGCCACTGGGCCGACTTCTGATCTGGGTGAGCCTAACAAAACAAAACATCCATAACAGGCCTTTAAAAGACAATTAATGCAGTTCTATGCATTTCCCTCCTCAAGCTTACACTTCAATCAGAGCAATGTTAACCTTAGAGATGAAGATCCTCAAGGTTGAAGCTGAAACTCCAAGCTGAAACTTGAAGCTGCAAACCACTCACCCCCCCGCCAAAAAGAAAACCCTAGCCACTATGCTCTTCACTCTTGTGGAGATCTGAGCGGCTTGGATAGGGGTCAGTGTGACAGTGTGATCTCCACCTTTCCCAACAGAGAGCTAATACCACATTTCTTGCACTTATCGAATCCTCTCAGATCTCCGCTAGTGCAACGGGGTAAGGGCTAGGTTGTTGCGTCCCTCTCACCTCAGCCTCCATGGCCTCCTTCAGTTTGTGGGTGTGCTGAGCGATGGCCAACAGCGCCGCCTCGTGGGCACCGATGGCCTGCAGGGCCACCTTGGCTGTGCTGCCCAGGGCACCCTCCAGGCTGGCGGTCAGAGCTGCACACACAGTCAACAGACACATTGACACACTTCAATGTCAGGACCGTACTAGCTATATCTACATGCATATTAGGGTTGGGCAGATGTGGTATTACTGGGTGAATAGGGAATCTAAGCCTATACCGGTTTATTTCTTTCAATATTGTCCATACCGTTGAGTCATGTTGAAAGTCAGCTAAAAGGTGTTACCGTATACCAGGGTATTTTGGCCCATGCCTAATATGTAACTACATCATCCTGACTATATACAACAACCTCAACTAGACTATTTATCTATATGCAACAACCTCTACCAGTCTATATATCTGCAGGAATTAGATTCTGATATATCATGCACACACACACTACACTACCAGTCAAACGTTTTAGAACGCCTCCATTTTGCCAGTTTTTATTGAAATTAAGCTAAAATGCAGAACGTTTCATCAACAAATGACTCAATAAGTTGAATTGAGTCCATCTTAATTCTAGGATAATAGTTTTTTGGAATTAATATCTTTGTTTTTATAGGGTCTCTGATTTGCATAGGAATCAATTACAAACTGAACAAATGGAGAGGAACAAAACTGCTCAGGAATGCGCCCCTGAGGCCTGGGGAGACATACAAACAACTACAGAATTGAATGGTGAAGAGGAAAAAGCACAGTCGATGGGACGACAACATCATCTCAGTCACTCTACAAAATTGGTCAAAAATAATCCCCTAATGGAAAATAATCTCTCATATGCATAATTGTGTTTGCAACAATGAATTCAGGTGATACAGCAAACAAATGTTTATTTGGTTTTACTACAAAGCATTACGTTAGTGCACATCCAGCACATGCAATGCAGTTTCTGCACCATCTCTTTGTGTGAAGAATAGTGGTAGCTGCATCATGTTATGGGTCTGTTGTCACCGGCAGGGACTGAGGAG